>NC_142582.1:97730737-97889666 GCF_965207765.1 Zootoca vivipara | reverse complement strand
GTGCGTTATCCACAGGTGGAATAAAGGTGGAGCGGGAGCTGAGTTGTTGCTTTTGGAGGGGAGTGTCACCAAAGAAACATCTCAATTTGATGAGTCGAATTAATTTGAATAAATCCACTCGGGTTCGAAATGAATCATATTTGGGAGTGGGGACAAAACTGAGGCCTCGATTTAATATTCTTTCTTCATCTGCACTCAGAGTACGGTCAGAAAGATTGACAACTAGGGACGTTTCTGGAACCAGCGGCGGGAGGGAAAATCCTGCGGGCGGGATTGAGTTGACGAATATGATCTCAGGGAGTATTGTCGGGGTTGGATCCAGGTATGTGTGATGGTTTGTGAGTCGCTGTAATCTGAGAATTCCGTGCTGCTAGACGAAGTTTCGGAGGGGGGTTTGGTGTTGCGTCTTGGTGTCTTTGACGGATTCATCCATGAGTATACATGATCTTGCTCGTAATCTTTCCTATCACGATCAAATTTCCTGACTTTTTCTGATTTAATCTTTTCTTCGTAGATTTTTAGTTCCGATTCTATCTTGCCAAATTGTGGATTGTACATGTCAAGATTAAACTTCTTCTGTAATTCCTCTGTCATCTTAGAGATGTCTAGATTCCTCTGTCATTGAGGAAGATTCATCTGATAAAAACCAAGACCCTGAATTTATTTAAATTTTTCATAACATCCTTGATCCATGATTCTAGGGTGGTTTGCAACATAGGAAAGCTATAAAATATCATGAAAAATTGTAAGTGCTTTTTTTATTGAAGGAAAAAGAACTTTAACATTGCAGCAAGTAAGAGCAAGTTTAGTTAATGATGCCCATTAGCTCACCCAGTGAAATTTCATTGATTAGAAAGTCAGCCACACCCAGAAGAGTATACATAAAACAACATTGTGGCAAGTGCTTGGATTTTTTCAAAACAGTTTCTTCTCAGTAGCTAATCTGTTGTGGCCCTGGGGTCAGATTCCTCTTCAGGGAATGAGGCTGGGGACTCTGAATTGGAAGGGAAATTGCAAACAGTGAATTGCACCCTAATTAAACCCAGTGCAAGGCCCTTAAATTGGTTCAGAGCCTGGACTGTCCTGGGTCAGATCATGGCTACTCCAAAGTGTGGATCAGGCTCCCAAATCAGATCAGGGCAGGGGTTATGCACAACCCCTTGTATTTATTGCAGTGTGCATGCCTCTTGGTTGTGCATCAAATCTACACAATTAAAGTCTAAGCAAAGGCACAACTGAAACGTTCAACAGAATTCCAGAAATAGAAATATTAATCCATTCCAGGAATACAAAACATAACTAAAGCAGCCAGGGAAATTTTGATTAAGAAAACTCGCTGGGTACCTCAAGATTGCAATCATGATAAAAATAGGTTTCACCTTCTGCAGGAATACACACATAAATGGTTTAACCTTTAAAGAAAATTGCTCCTCAGTTTCCTAAATGTTGCCAGGGACAAATCAAACAACAACAGAACAAGTGAATGACCAGATAGAAAAGCTTTCTATCCAGATTAAACATTCAATGCTTTGGCTTTCTGTTAGAAAACCACAAGTCCCTTAAACGTTAAAAACATTCACCTCCTCTTTGACCTGTTGTAAACATAAAGCCCGATGTGATTTTTTTATGGTCAGTTGTAAACGGTTTTATGCAGGGCGTTCTGTTGAAAATGCTGAGAAAGATTCACCTCTGGATTGTAAATGACTCTCTCCAAAAGGCAGTTGCATTAAAAGGGGGTGCCCCTGAAAAGCTTACCAGCCATATTTCACTTTAACAAGGAAGGAATATTCACAGGTTGCTGTAACAGCAGGAGCTGCAGAACTGCTCTTTGTCTTCAGTAAATAACATTTGGGGGAGAAACATTATATTGCAGTACATTTCTGCAGAGCTGATGGTAATGTCGGAATGCACTCCTAGGGGGGGACGGCAGACCCCCAGTACCTCTGAGCATTCCCCTTCACTCCAGAGTGCCTCTCTGCAACACTCCTCCTTGGAAAAGTTCTTCTGGCATGTCACAGCAAGAAGAAACATCCGTAGGTCTAAACTACGTTTTGTTTACAATATATACAGAGGATCCATAAGCACGTCTGTGTTCTCCAGCTCCGGCAGAACAAGACCTAAAACATACACTGCAGAAGTGAAAGCACAATCCAATAACACTCTCAGATGGAAGAGATAAGACAGTCTTCCATTCCCACACTCTTCTCAGACAACTCATGGGATTCACACCAATCACAGTAGCCTGCATCGGGTACACAAAATCCTAACAGGTAAGGCTCCCACTAATTTTAATACATATTTTACAGTAAGTGCGGCTGGAAACAGAACTACATATGTGATTCCCATTGCAGCTGTGAAACTCAGGACTGGGGGCCAAATCCAGTCCTCTGGCCCTCACAATCTGGCCTTCAAAGCTTTCCCCAGACTGCATCCCGAAGGTGTTTGACAAGCTGGAATATGTCCCTGAACTCTGATCTCTGAACTCTTGCTTGTGTGGCTGGAGAATGAAGAGGGGCATGTGCAAAAACTAATCCATTTACATGGTAACATTTACATCCATTGCTCCCCCTTTTTTGCCACTGGTCCTGCCTACCGCTTGTATGTGGCCCTTCGGGGGTCACAAAGCAGGTTATGTGGCCCCCAGAATGAAAAAGGTTGCCCACCTCACTTTAAGACCAGGTTGTCATGCTCAGGTGACCAGTCAGAGTTAGTTGATACTATGCAAAATATCCCGCAGTGAAGCGATAGGGAATCTACAGCCCTCCATATGCTATTTCAATTTAATTTATATATTTCATTTATGAATCGTTGTTGTTGTTTGTTGTTTAGTCGTTTAGTCATGTCCGACTCTTCATGACCCCATGGACCATAGCACGCCAGGCACTCCTGTCTTCCACTGCCTCCCGCAGTTTGGTCAAACTCATGTTCGTAGCTTCAAGAACACTGTCCAACCATCTTGTTCTCTGTCGTCCCCTTCTCCTAGGGCCCTCAATCTTTCCCAACATCAGGGTCTTTTCCAGGGAGTCTTCTCTTCTCATGAGGTGGGCAAAGTATTGGAGCCTCAGCTTCAGGATCTGTCCTTCCACTGTGAGCACTGAGGGCTGATTTCCTTAAGAATGGATAGGTTTGATCTTCTTGCAGTCTATGGGACTCTCAAGAGCACCATAGAAATATCAAAAGGGCTGTCACGTGGAGGATGGAGCAAGCTTGCTTTCTCTTGCTCCGGAGGGTAGGACCAGACCCAATGGATTCAATTTACAAGAAAAGAGATTCCAACTAAACATCAGGAAGAACGGACTCCCTTGGAAAGTAATGGACTCTCCTTCCTTGGAGGTTTTTAAGCAGAGGTTGGATGGCCATCTGTCATGGATGATCGGGTTGAGATTTCTGCATCGCAGAGGGTTGGACTTGGAGTCCCTTCCATCTCTACAATTCCATGATTCTATATATAAAGGCAATTACATCTGTAAAGACAATTAAAACAATTGCATATATATATTTAAAAAGTTAAATATAAAAACAGCTTAAATCAACTACAATTACATATGATCAATTCATTTCCAAGACAGCTACCAACAGGGTGAAAGGTTTTAGAAGGTTTGTTGATACATCCCCAGCTATTGGATATGCTGAGTGGTGCTGATGACAGTGTTGCAGTCCAGCAACAAGTGGGGGGGAGGGTGAGCAACAGATCCCCCACCCTTACAGCAATGGATTTAACTAAGAGGGGAGGAATCAGAAGTCATTCAAATGTGGGCAGGCATTAGCACAGGAGGAAATGCCTCTTGCTTCTGCCTCAGAAAGGCAACTAAGTTAGCAGGGGTTACAGGTAGGTCTGAGTCGAAGCAAAATAAAAAAATTCCTTCAGTAGCACCTTAAAGACCAACTAAGTTTTTATTTTGGTATGAGCTTTCGTGTGCACGCACACTTCGTCAGATACACTGAAACAGAATCAACCAAACCCTTATTTATATTCAGGGGGTGGGGGGGGGTGGGAATGGGTGATGGGCTGATAGGAGTGGTGAACCTGTTGATGGCTGTTAACGACTGCTGATGACTGCAATTGGTCCTGCGGGGGGGGGGGAAGCAAGGCACAAAAGAAAGCTAGATCATGCATAATGAGATAAGAATCTGATATCTCTGTTCATCCCAGGTGGCTCCGTGGTTTTTAGCTTGGTAATGAGTCCCAATTCAGCAATTTCTCTTTCTTGTCTGTTTCTGAAATGTTTCTGTAATAAAACAGCTGCTTTGAGATCTTGTATAGAATGTCCTGGGAGATTGAAGTGTTCCCCTACTGGTTTCTCTGTCTTCTGGTTCTTGATGTCAGATTTATGTCCATTTATCCTTTGGTGTAGGGTTTGGCCTGTTTGTCCAATATAGAGAGCTGAAGGACACTGTTGGCATTTGATGGCATACACAATGTTAGCAGGGGATTGTGTTCCCCTGAGCAGATGGTAGGCCTCCCTGCTCAGCCCCAGTCAGCACGGCCAGGGGTCCAAGAAGATGGGAGTTGTGGTTCAACAGCAAGTGGAGAGCTTCCCCACCCCTGACTTCATTTCAACAAAGCCATAACACTGGGTGAGCCTTCACTGGACTTTTAAAAAAAGAAACCACTAAGAAGAGTGATTCTTTGAACTCTTTTCATTGCAAGGAAAAATAAAGCAAAGAGGTCTTACAATAAGGGTTTTCCCTTTGTGGCCAAACCTGTGTTTTTAAATTGCCCATCAGTATTCTCTATTTATAATGCCTTCATTGTTCAGGACGTTGCGGCAATTAACTTGAACAAGGGGAATGAGTCAAACTTCCCTTGAAGAACCCAAGGTTCCAAAAATATATTGCCATTGGTTCGTCAGAACGTTCCATGACAATTTGCTTCCTGGCATTACAGCATGTGTTAACAAATCCTTTGCTCATATGAATAATGATTAGGAGGCTTTGTTCCCACTTTAGGAATATAAGAAAAATCCAGCTACATCAGAGAAAAGGCCTACCTAATCCAACGTTTTGTTTTCAAAGTGGCCAACCAGCTACCCATGGAAAATCCACAAGCAGGAAGTGAGCACAACAGCACTCTGCTGTTTGTGATCCCCAACAATAAGTATTCAGGGCCACCTCAGACACTGATGATAATGTAGCTATCGGGACTAGTAGCCATTGATAGCATTTTCTTCATTTAATTTGTCTAATCCCCATTCAAAGCCACATCCGGCATGGCCAAGCATCAGGGATGATGGGAAATGTAATCCAGCACCATACAGGAAAGGCTAGATTAGACAAAATTATGGAGGGTAGGTCTATCGGTAGCTCATAGTCACATGAACTAAATGGAACTTCCATGTATAGTGCAAGTGTACCTTGGAATATGAGATGAATGTGAACTCTCAAATGGTGTGTTGGTCTAACTGAGGGATGCGATGTGGATCTTAATGTGGGGAATGTACTTCTTACTCATTCAGTCCAGGAATGAGAGGGTCTGCCATCACCATCATTCAGTCTGAGCAAAAGCACCATGCTCATTCATGGCACCTCCCATCCCATATTTTGTTGTTCTGCCTTGCCTCATGTGTTCCTTTGGCTTTTGGGTGCCTCCAGACAGTCACTGTATTTCATGGCAAGGGAATTTAGGCTGTGTGCAGTTAAGGCGGAATGAAGTGCCCTGTCACTGAAGCACAATAAATCCATTAGGAAAGTGATGGAGAAATGAAATGAAAAGTGTGGGATGAATGAATGAATGAATGAGGGAAATACATGTAAATGTCTGACAAGCAAATCAGGATAAAGGCACATTGTTGCATTGCTGCCTGGTAAACACATCAGAATGAATGTTCAATAAATATATAGGGCTCGTCCACACTTGTCCCACACCTAAAGACAATGGGTCAGACTGGTTTGCCTCAGCACTTTCCCTAAGAAAACCCGCTTTTTACCACAGAGTGAGAGCAAACGTCAATCTGTAGAAAACCCAATTGATGTTTGCTCTGGTTAAGTGCTAAAGAGAAGATTTTCCCAGGGGAAATTGGTGGGACAAGTGGAAGTTTAGATGAGCCCTTAGTCTAACTGCCATGTAAGCTGTGTGTAAGCCAATTAGGAAGAATGTTCAATAAGCAGGTTGGCTATAGGAGCCTTGGTCTTCCAGCCTTCCCTTTCTCAGTAGATTCCCTCTGGCTACTTATTTTGAGCAGCACTTGGCTCTCGGCATACACCACCCTAGAACAACCGTACCCTCAAATTAGAGATCTGGAAGCTTATTGACCCTGACCCTGCCTGAGAGCAGGCTTGTCAGGCCTGCCCTTGTGGAGCTTTGAGCCATCTATAAATTCAAAACATGGACATTAGTTAACGTAATTGACATATGATGGGAAAGAATGCGCTGAGCATAATTGAATGTAGCCATCTTCCAAGCCAAGCACTTTATAGTGGCAGTAAATTTTGCATTTAGCTAGCTGTTTCCATCACGTATAAATATAAATTGTCCATGTAATCCCTCTTACCCTCCAGATCACACCGTAAAATAATTCGTTCTGTGAAATCAGTTGTCTTTATGGCGGCGTGGAAGTGCCTATCCATTTTCAACTAGGTACAGTTCAAACAAGTTAGCCCACATTACCTAATATTATAAAGTTAAATTAGGTTACTTCATAGTACGGTCTTCTAACAGAAGTGATTGGAGTCATAAAATATTTATGTTATTGACATCAGAATCATACAATGCTGGAGGCAAATCTAAACTTCCTAAGCAAAGGTATTAAAGCATTGGAAGGAATAGCAACTGGGTATCGGTCTGATCCATGGTATCAGTTTTGTCACAGGTAGGAAGGAAGGATTAAAATTCCTTCCCCAGGCCCACTGGTTGAAGTCTGGAAACTCTCAGGGCCTTGAAAAACAGCCGCCTTACATTAAAATGGTAATGCTGAGAATGTGCTCAAAACACCAAGATGTTGGGAAGAAATTGGGTATAAAGCAGAGATAGCTAAACTTTGTTGGCCTTGCTGCCTCACATATTATCGCTGGTTGATCCTCACAGGGCTGTGGGCCAACATGGCGTGTGACCACACCACACCCTGCCATACACCTAGAGTCCCCCAGCCCAACTCCTCAACTGATTCACAGAGGAGAGACATTGCCAGACTGAAAACTGG
Organism: Zootoca vivipara; assembly: GCF_965207765.1. Lineage (NCBI taxonomy): Eukaryota > Metazoa > Chordata > Lepidosauria > Squamata > Lacertidae > Zootoca > Zootoca vivipara. Next base: position 97,882,527 of record NC_142582.1, on the reverse strand, counting down.
AATCCCCATGAAGGCTGTCAAAACTGGTGAGGTTGTCGGTGCAGTGGGGAGACAAAATTGCTTGGCTAGCCCGATCTACGGAGACCACTGGGAAGGAAGTAACGAGGCACCAGTAAAATACTCGATCCACTGCACTTAAATATCCTTGTTTGCTGGAAATGTGAGGCTGCGTAACAGGAAGACGTGGTGTTTGCTAGGATTTATGCATTGTTACGCACCACCCCAATCTTCGAGCAGTGCAAGATTTCCCAGGTTTCCAGGCATGCTTACCCAGGGTCCCTTTTTCTTTTGGAAAATGAGGCACAGCAGAGACTGTGATGTCTTTATGTTAAACAGTTTATTTATACATATATACTACCTTAGCCTATGACAGAGGGGTTCCCAAGCATTGCACTCTGAGAGGATATTGCTTCTCCCATAGCCCTGGATTCAGACAGATGTGAGCCACTGTCCTCTCTAACTATCTCTCCAGCTCACTACCTAGTTACATCACTCCTAGCTCTAACCCACCCTAAGCTTTGGGTTCATCTGTGGAGTGAAAGGGGCCCCAACCCTTTGCCACTTCATGCAAATTTCCCTTTGTGTTCTTCTTAATGGCCCTTTCCCAGGCTATCATCTCAGAAAAGAGGTCAGCTTGGCTTAATTACACATGCTCATTCTGGAGGATTGGCATTGTTTAGCATACAGAGCAATACACATGGTCTAGGTATCACCTCACACAGGAGACTAGCCTAGCTTAGTTAGTTTTTGACACAAGCCTTAAGTAATTTCTAGCACCAACTTGACCCACAGATTTAGAGTGTCTGGCACCCAAAAACTCAGAACAATATTGTAATGAGATTGGGGAGAGACTAAATGGATTTTTTATGGGGCTCCCTCTAGTCATGTGATTTTATTGCTGTACGACTGGATTCTTCAGTCAAACTTTGTTGTTTGTTGTTTAGTCGTTTAGTCGTGTCCGACTCTTCGTGACCCCATGGACCATAGCACGCCAGGCACTCCTGTCTTGCACTGCCTCCCGCAGTTTGGTCAAACTCATGTTCGTAGCTTCGAGAACACTGTCCAACCATCTTGTCTTCTGTCGTCCCCTTCTCCTAGTGCCCTCAATCTTTCCCAACATCAGGGTCTTTTCCAAGGATTCTTCTCTTCTCATGAGGTGGCCAAAGTATTGGAGCCTCAGCTTCACGATCTGTCCTTCCAGGGAGCACTCAGGGCTGATTTCCTTAAGAATGGATAGGTTTGATCTTCTAGCAGTCCATGGGACTCTCAAGAGTCTCCTCCAGCACCATAATTCAAAAGCATCAATTCTTCGGCGATCAGCCTTCTTTATGGTCCAGCTCTCACTTCCATACATCACTACTGGGAAAACCATAGCTTTAACTATACGAACCTTTGTCGGCAAGGTGATGTCTCTGCTTTTTAAGATGCTGTCTAGGTTTGTCAGTCAAACTAGAATGTGCTAAAGGGGGAGAAATTGGTTCATAAGGCACCTCAATGAGCTGTAAGGTCCATGGAAGTGAAGCCCAGGACAGGAAAACATTCATAGGAATTAGGTCTCCCACTAAACTCTTCACAGAATCATAAAATCATAGAATTGTAGAGTCGGAAGGGGCCACAAGGATCATCTAGTCCAACTCACTGCAATGCAGAAATCTTTCACCTAATGTGGGGCTCAAACCCACAAATCTTGGGATTAAGAGTCTCATGCTGTACAAACTGAGCTATCCAACCTCTTGCACAGAACTGATCAACACAGCCATAACAACCAACACAGACCATGCTTACTTGTTCATATATTGAGGCTAAGCATGAGATGGAAGAGGCAGCTGCCAGTCTGGTGGGCTTCTGCAAGTGGAATTGAGAGGGGTGGTCATCTGAGCCTTCATTCAAGGTAGCAAAATGTATTGGGCTGGTTCTGCACTTGGGCCACTCAGCAAGATTACAAGGAACCCTTTGCAAAAGTTGGAAACCCCTGGCTTTACATTCCATTTCCCTGCAGCTTATATTTGAAATGTGCTATGGAATTTCTTCCCCGCCCCCCTCATTACCCTCCATGTGCTTATTCATCCAGCCATCCCATCCTTCCTACCAATGGGAGCACCATGTTGTTGTTGTTGTTTAGTCATTTAGTCATGTCCGACTCTTCCTGACCCCATGGACCAGAGCACGCCAGGCACTCCTGTCTTGCACTGCCTCCCGCAGTTTGATCAAACTCATGTTCGTAGCTTTGAGAACACTGTCCAACCATCTCGTCCTCTGTCGTCCCCTTCTCCTAGTGCCCTCAATCTTTCCCAACATCAGGGTCTTTTCCAGGGAGTCTTCTCTTCTCATGAGGTGGCCAAAGTATTGGAGCCTCAGCTTCACGATCTGTCCTTCCAGTGAGCACCATACCAAATTCCAATAAAGCACCCCCATCATCCCTAAATAAAAAACAGAATAAACAGCAATACAACAAAGTCAATAAAGCCATCAATTCCATCGCAAAAATCTAGATAAATAGAAAACTTTTGAAATTGTACCTGGCCGTGGTCAAATAGATAGGGAATAGGCAGATAATATATACATATACCTGAATATTTTAGACTACCAGCAGAGTCCTATACATGCCTACTCAAGAAATGAGCCTCACTGAGTTGAATGGGACTTACTCCCAGGAAAGTGTCTACTACCTAATTGTAGCATTCTGTTTCAGCCAGTAGTTGGGTAACTCTTTCCCCCCTCTAGTAGACACAATTTCTCTAAACTGCCATATGCCAAATTCCTTCTTTTTCTTTCTGTTTTCTAAGAAATTAGTGTTCACCCCTTTCCTCTGCACATATACCAATTGCTTCTGTTTTGACATTTAAAAGCTGTAGGCCAGGGATGAGTGAAGACTTCAAAGCTCCTGTATCAAAAGATGCAGAGCTGCTTATGGGCTCTGCTACGGGATCTCTTATGTAGTCAGCCAATATTTGTTATTGTGTCTCATTATTTTCTCTGCGACTTAGCAAACATCTATCCTAACAGACTAACAAGTTAGCTAAAGCCAAGGAAAGTGAAACAAACTCTGACTGGGGGGTTAAATAAATCACCGTCTGAGCAAAACCATGCAACTTCTCCCTTCGGCAAATGCAGGTCTTTGATCTGTTCTTAAATACATGCCAAGTAGTATAATAAAACTGTTTATTCGGGCAGGGTGGTCACTCATTGGGAGAGCACAAGTTGTCCTTGCAAAGCACCCCAATTCTCAGCATATCCAGGTATTCTTACTATTATTATTCATTTCATTTCTATACCACTTGGGGGGGGGGAATGCCAAAGCAGTTTGCAACCTACATTAAAAGATCAAATAAAGCATTCCAAACATTACAGAAGAAGGAGGTCAAATACTAAAGGAGGTCAAATATAGAATACACATTTAAAACAGCATAGCTAGCAAGAGAATGAAATATTATCTTAAACACAGAACGTACTTGCTGCTGTTGCTGTCAATGGTGGTTCATGGTGGGTGGCAGCTGGGGAAGCCTGGGCTCAATAACCTCACTAAGATAGTGTGCAGAAGAGGGACTCCCAAACCATGCCAAGTGAGGGTGAGTCATGGAAATGGGATGGCCTGTGTGCAAGGGAGAGCCGAGAAAAGGAAGGGGGAAGGTGAAAATGGGATGTAAATGGGGTTACAGTGGTACCTCTACTTACGAATGACTCAACTTACGAATGTTTCTACTTACAAATGGAGCTCCGTCCGCCATCTTGGATGCTGTTTAGATAGGATATTTTCTTACGAATTTTTAGATAGGGTTGCTTCGACTTACGAATTTTTTCTCCCAATGCATTCCTATGGGATTCGACTTACAATTTTTTTCGACTTACAAATGTGCGTTCGGCACGCATTAAATTCGTAAGTAGAGGTACCACAGTATTAAAAAGGAGGGTGTAGGAGGCATGGCCTGGGAATGGGGTTGAAGGTGAAAACAGGGACATGAAAGGGTCCGCAGAATAGAAGGAGGTGGCTTCATAGACAGGCAGAAGGTGAAAAGGCTGCTTAGTAGTTGCAATGTGTGGGGTGAGAAAGTTGCAGGAGCTATGAACTGGTCCTCGACCGTAATAATAAATAAATTGAATTGAAAAAAAAAAGTTGCAGAAGGTTACTATGGTGGTTTGTGTGCAAGGGGGGTACACGAAAGGAGGGGGAGGAGGAGGCAGGGATATGTGGGTGAAGGTGAAAACGGGTGCAAAGTGGGGCTGCAGAATAGGGGGAAGGAGTGGCTTCAGAAATGGGGGTAGGAAGGTAAACAGCAAGATAGCAAAATTAAAAAATTCCTTCCAGTAGCACCTTAGAGACCAACTAAGTTTGTCATTGGTATGAGCTTCTTCAGCATTGGGGTGGGAAGTTGGAGCTCTAGGAGGTTAATGGCGGGGCAATGTCAGGAGGTTGGTGAGCGGAGTGAAGAAGGGCACACCCCTAATATCACACACACACACACAAACATACACCCACACTTTACTTTTTAGCATAAAAATTATTTTTCCCCTCTCACCCGCTTCTTATCATCCCAATTTAGGAGGCCAGGTTTAGAAACACAAATGCAAAACTTTCTGCTAATTTTATATTACTCCATCCCTTCATTCAGACATCTATGCAAATACATAATTGGATTTCAAAAACAATGTTTAATTAGATTGCCTGTTCCTTGTCTCCAGATAAACAATGTTTTAATTTCCTCTGATTTGCATAGGTGTGCATTGGTTCATTTCACTCCTTTCCAAAGAAGCCTTTCAACCTGCCTGTGTGACTCATTTAAGGGAAAATGTGCAGCCTTTTCATCTAAAATCTAATTAAGTAGCCCAGAAGATTTTGCCCTGCTGAGCCTTTCAAAGGGTCCCCACCTCCCTTTTTGTGTATCAGAGCGTTCAGCCTCCTTGATGCAGATACATTTAGCATATTAATGAATGCCTCTGTCAAAAGATCTCTTGCTTCGATCAGCACCAGGCACCAGCTCTGCTTTGTTTACTTATTTAAGTCATTGCAATGAGCATCCACTTGCAGATCTCTGTTCCCCATTTTTAAACTGCATGGGGGAATGTAGCATTTGTAACAGTGACAAACATATATTTTTATCAGACAGCTGTCAGTCAAGCTGTCAGGCCAGTCAGATGCTTGCTCTGGATAGCAGTAGCTCTTTGCCAAAATCCATCATTAGCTCGCCCAGTATATTCTCACTCTTGTAAAGCTCAGCTGAATTAAAAATTGGGCACCATTTCTTCTCCTTCTTGGAAATTTAAACACAATTCTGCGCAGATCAGGAACCCCAAACCAGCGGCTGCTTTGTGCAATGTACAAGTGCAGTTCTTTAATCTTACCCCTATCCCTTCAATGAAACTCTTACTGAACCACAACCTAGGCTGCATGCATAGAAGGTATCTAATGTGAATCTCTAAATCTCAGGGGTTGCTTTGAACCACATGGCCAGCTTGAGCCGATTCCATTCCAAATTGACCCAAGAGGAGTTTTTCCATTACTCAACAGCACTCAGTAATTTGCTATGTGATTAGTCATTTACCTAGCTACATGACAAAGAGATGGTCTTTGGAAATTGACGCAGGAAGTCAAGCCTGGTAGAAAAGCGAACAGGAAGTTGTAAATTACGATAAAGGACTGCAAATTTTGTTTAGTAAAGTTATTAGTGTACTCAAGTGTACACTTAAGGGTGTATGAATCTGCCAACTTCCATTTTTCTGATTCTCATTTTTCCTATCCTCAATTCAGTTCTCCAAATTTCTGCAGCAATTTGCATTTTTAAAAAGAATTCTCATGAAAATTTGTCATCCTTTTAGTGTGACTGGAAAATCTACGGCCCTCCAGGTGTTGCTAGACTACAACTTCCATGCGGGGTGGGGCTGGATCCAACAACATCTGGAGGGTCACACCTTGTGTTAGAGGAATTTCAACAGAAAGAATGAAGCAGGCTGGGAAGGATTAGACTAGAAGAGTGCTTAACTGCTCCGTGGTTTGCCTCAGTCTGTCCATTTTATACTTGCTGTGTAGCTATTAAAACTTGTGAACTTCACCCAAAAGCACACTTATTGCCTCTGAATCCAAAAAACCCAAATGCCCCCTGGCAGAACAACACAAGGATTTCCACTCCCATCAGAGATCAGACACAATAGGGAACAATCACACCTGGAGCTGGCTTTCTCCATCTCAGGGTATGGGTTGGAACCGCCATCTCTAATGGGACCTTATTCTGTCTATAACAGTGCTCCAGTCTCTACATTTTTATACTGTTGTGCTGGGCATATGGCACACAGCCACGTCCCTTTGTTCAGTCAGGGGAGGTACAAGAGGCATCATCTCCTACAATTCCCAGGCACATCAAAGTCATTTCCTAGTACGGCAAGCCAGAGGGGCCAATACACTATGCTGGGAACACAGGAAGCTTAACCCCTACACTAAGTCAGACCAATATGGACCATCTGCACTGTCAGCAATGAATGGTGTGGTTCTCCAGGGTTTCCAGAGGGGTCTGTTCTAGCCTTACCTGGAGATGCCAGGAATTGAACCAGGCAACATGCAAGAGATGTGTTCTGTGTTAGAGTCAGACAATAGAAGTCTCAAATTTGGACTCTTGTGCAGGAATAGATTTTCTTTACTGCAAGGAAAGGTGGATGTGATATTGCATATATATTTTCCTCCATACAAATTTGCAGAGCCAGGAGATGTTATTTTCAGGAAGCCCTCAATAACCTTGCAAAGTTGACATCCTGTTCAGTGAAATGAAAAACTGAGCTGTATTACAATATCAGTATTAAAAGAGTTCATTTTGTGCTTTCAGACTCTGCAGGAAACTATAAAATGCATCTCAATTGTGGCTGAAGTAATGCATAGCAAAAAGAAGTCTACTCTGTGGCAATTTTGCTTGCAGCACTTTCTTGAACAATTTAAGGGCTGACTCTTGCTTGAAAGCTCTGTTACAATTCTCTGCTAGTGCAATTTGCTAAAACTGCAAAAAGACCCAACTTTCTACACCCAGGATCAACACAGGATTTGAAAATAATGCCAGAGAAGCCCTTGCAGGATCATTATTTTTCATTTAATAAAATTGGAGATTCACAGTTCATGAAAAGTTTTATGACTGTTGAAAGTGACTGAATTTCTAGATCAGTATTTTCTGTATACACCCGCTGGAGGTGTTTCTAATTGCCTTTGCAAGATCATTCTCACTCACTGCCCAATATTATGCATTTCTACAGGGATGCAAGGTGTACAGACCTCAACAGAACCTATTTTCCTATTGACATAAGTTTATGAGTTCAGGTGGTCAAGCACTGCCTAGAATCAAAGTACAGAACTCATTCCATCCATTCAGTTTTAAGCTATGAAGAATCTTAATCTTGGATATTGGTCCGACTACAATTGAATACTTTTAAATCCTGACAGAGATACAGTATTAAGGTTGCAATCCTTTGCCCAGTTTCCAGGGAATAGGTCCCACTGAAGTCAATAGGACTTACCGGTACTTCTGATTGGATATGTATGGGCTTGCACTCTTAAGCAGATGCTGGCATAGTTACCATTCTTTAATTTGAGATCCCATGCACAAAAGGCATGGGCAAATAAGGATACGTTGATAGAATATATTTCATCATATCGTAATTATATAATTGTATAAAGCCTGTGCTTTCTCTAGCTATAGAAAATGCCGTTGTTTATTAATGTTAATTTGCAGAAAACAAAACCTTGAAACCGGCGTTAACAAGGATTTACATTTTGAGTAGCCATAATTATCAACTCACCGTCCTAAGAATGAAACATGCATATAAATGCTCCTAAAATGTTGAACCTTGACATTTTGATCCTAAGCAACATGTATGTGGCAGTTCAAAACAAATACTTACCCTACTGCAACTCTGTGGGGGGAGGCCCCAGGTTTGGTAAGAGATCAGTGGAAGGCATAGTGTGTGAGAGAGGGAGGAGAGGGAGGCTAGCTTTGAGTAAGTTGTCAAGTAAAGGGAGCAAGAATGCACCTTGTCTGAAATAAAAGTACCACATCACTTGCAGTGGGGCATATGGAAACTCTTGCACTTCCTTCCTTTCCCTTTGAGGAAGGACTGTAGCTCAGTGAGAGCATCTGCTTTCCATACAGAAGGTCCTGGGGATAATTCCTGGCATCTCTGGAGAGTAGAGAGCACTGAACTCAGTCTACCAATGGTCTGACCCACTCAGAGGCACCACTTCCATGCTTCTGTGGAAGCAGTAGGGGTGGGGAATCAGAGCATGGGTGCACGTCCGCTGTGGGCCCCAACAGAGACCCCCATGATGGAAGCAGAGGCCCTGGTCCAGTCGTTGCCGTGGTGCCGGAGAGCCGGAGATAAGGCAGTGGGTGACAGGTGGAGGCCAGGTACCCACAGCAAAAATTGGCACCAATGGACCCACTATAAAGCAGCTTCCTATTTTCCTCTTCAAGTCTGAAGCCACTCGTGATGCTGCTTAATTTGCACTGGGGGCATGGCTCAGGATACAAATTTGCCCAGCTTATAATGCCTGGGTGTGTCGCCAATGCACTCTCTAGAATTCTTCTCCAGCTGGGGTTACAATCTGAGCCAGAGAATATCTCCTTAACTATTTCCCACTTGTCTGGTCTCACAGCAGACAACCCTTGCAGTAACAGAAACTGATATAGGAATTAGGTCCCGGACACGTCTTAATTAAAGGCACATTTTCAAAGTAACAGTAGAAAAGGAACTGTCATCCTTCCTCGGAGACTTTCTTGTTTCAATTCTCCTCTTTCATGTGCCAGGAAAGTAAAATATAATGACCCATCTGGGTCACGAGAAGCAACCTTTCATACAGCGAAATGGATGGATGAAGGAAACATTCTTCCGCCGGGAATACGAGAGATCTGAGTGTGATGTTGAAAGATCCGTTCTTCAAGTGCTGACAAAATTTCCTCCTTCGCAAATATAATTCCCTTCTGGCAAGTGGTTAAAGGGCATACAGAGAACATATATATCAACTTCGGGTTTCAGAAGTATTCTTAAAAATAAACTGCACAATGTGCAAATATATTTCGAAATGCTTAGACCTCTTGAAACATCATTTCTGTAGCAGTTGCTATTTATTCCTCCACTCAAAGTATTCAAAAAGCCAGTTCATGTTTTATGGGTGGGAGGAAGGATTGGATCCAACATGAACTGTAATGCTATTGCCTTACCTAATATGCTGCAGCTAGTGTCTATAATGCGCGAATGAGGAACCTATGGCCCTCAATATGTTACTGGACTCCAGCTCCTATCTGCCCCAGCCAGCATAGCCAGTGGTCTAGGATGGTGAAATTTGCAATAAAATAGCTCCTGGAGGGCCACAGCTTCTCCATCTTTTCTATATATTTATTTACAATTACACACATTAGCACCAGACTATGCTGATGAATGGCAGTGTCAGAGGTTTATGTTCTCATCGATGTTCTTGGTTAGAAGCCATGAATAAAGCTGATTTTAGCTCAATGCTGTACATTTGCATTTTCTGTTTAAACACCACCTTCATTCAGATTTACACCCAGTCCCCCCACTGGTTTTGTTTATTTTTAAATCTCCAGTGCACACAGAGTAAAGAAGCTGGCTAAGTTATTGGACTATAGTTATGCTGCCTGTTTGTATTTCAGTTGCTATCCTGGCCTCTTCCACAGAGCCTTGGAACAGACTTTAGAGTTGCACCTGCCCTGTGTTCTCCAGCCAAAGCCTATACAACCAGGTGCTTCAGAAGGAGCATCAAAGAAAGACGGCATTGCTAACCGGGGACGACAGAGGACAAGATGGTTTAACAGTGTTCTTGAAGCTATGAACGTGAGTTTGACCAAACTGCGGGAACCAATGGAAGACAGGAGTGCCTGGCATGCTGCGGTCCATGGGGTCACGAAGAGTCAGACACAACTAAACAACTAAACAACAACCTCAGTGGGCAGGATGGCATTAGGGATCAGCCCCATGGGCAGCTGCTGCAGCCAGGGCAGACTTAGGTATTTCAAATTTCAGTGGTGCCCTGTGCAGGGCCAAAAATCAGCATTCCCCCACCACCACTTGCCTTCTGTTCTTCTAAATTCATTACATCATCATTGTGACACCCTGTGGTGCCCCCTAGGCTTGGCGCCCAGTGCGGAAGAGTCAGTCGCTCTGCCCTAAATCCACCTCTGACTGCAGCCCATGTCCAAGGAGGGGGCCATACTGCTCACCCCCACATCTCCCTGGTCTTGGTCCTCCTTTACCTCTCCAAGCTTGCCATCAGTAAGTAGGGCAAAGAGACGGAGCTGTATCCTCCCTTGGTCTTGCCCTCTCCTTCTGGGTAGTGGTACAGATTGGGCCCACAGAGCAAGGATGAGTGTCTGGGCAGCGGTGAGGAGGATGGCAGGTGAGAAGGCATTCAGGGAGAGAGAACTTCCAAGGGTATCCTGCCCTCCCACCCAACATAAAGTGAAGTCAACCCTTCTTGTTTGCATCACCTCCATTTCCCCTCTGAGGTCCGCCAGCAACACTTCAAGCACAAAGTTCTCAAATCTTGTTACTGAAATGGGACTCTCTTTCATTTGCAGATTGCAATGAAGGACAAATTGAAGGGTAACAGCTTGAAGCAGGGAGTCTCCTGTGTTTGTGGAAGCTCCCTGCATGCTTCAGAATGCTGGAGAATCATCTCTGCTGAGATGTAAGCCTCACTGAATCACTGGATCAATCTTCTTCCCAGGTGAGTGTACTTAGGTTTACAGTCAAGGTAAGTGAATTGATCTCCCAGTATACCAAGCCATTTGCCCCCTTCTTTCCAGTGCTGTAGGAATAACATACATTTCATACTCACTCCACTAACTTCCTGCCCAAATGATAAAACAGTGAAATGCATCATTACAGCCATCACAGCCATTAGTTAACTACAAGTTTTACAGTATCCGTTTGTTTACCAGCAGACTCAGATAAGACAATATAGCTTTAATTACATCTGGTTCACACATTGAAATTTATTTTTACCCATAAGGGTTGATTTATTACTTTCCTAAACAAAAGCTTACCGCTCATTTTATGCAGCAAGGTTTCCATTTAAATGAGGAATTATGCAGCTTTTTTTACATCACAATGAAGTTGCATAACGCCGTTATACACAGAAAGCAGACAGCGGGACAGAAAACGTCTAGCCATTTAGATGCTTCCAGAATGTAAATTATAATAAGAAGCCAACCTGTTCCTAATCTTCCAAAGGGGATTTCAGGTGTAAATAAGAACAAGGATTGCAACGAGGTCATTCATGGAAGCACTATACAAATGTCAATTATTAATTGCCCTTTTATTTGCATGACAAACACAGGTGCACTTTCTCCAACAGTTAGCTCCACGGATTTTATGGCACTTACTGCCATGGATGAGGCAAATTGCAGGCGTCTTTCATGTGAAATCACACACGCAGGATGCAGATATCCTCAGACACTCCCCAGCAGTGAAAGTACATGGAATTTATTTTCAAAAACAACAACAACAGGGTATAAAAGATGGGACACTTACTTTCCAGGCTGCATGCAACTCCCACTATTGCATAGCTGCCAAGTCTCCCGTTTTTCGCGGGGAAACCCCCGGATTTTAATCCGTTTCCTGCTGTTATCCCGAATAGAAAAAAATCCCGCAAATCCCCTGGATTTCCTACCTGCCAGGGAGGCTCCATTTCGGGTGTCGCTCTGCCCATGTCTGGGCACCGGAAATTGGGCAGCGCTGGCACCGGACGTTGCTTCTACGCATGTCCAGACATGCGTAGAAGCGACTTCCGGTGACGCGCCACTGCTGATCCCGGATTTTTCAGCGGGAGACTTGGCAGCTATGCACTATTGGCTGTGCTAGCCCACCTGTCAATAAGAGCCCACTTAAGTCAATAACTCTTAAAAATGGAATGTCATGAACATTCCTTTGTCCCTTCTTCCCCTCTAACTGACCCTCTAAGATGCTATGTTACTCATGAGCAGATGAACAGCCTAAATGTATGTATAGGGTAGATCAGGAATAGCCAACATAGTGCCATCCAGAATTATGGATAGGGCCTTCTCGGTGGTGGCGCCTGCCCTGTGGAACGCCCTCCCATCAGATGTCAAAGAGAAAAACAGCTACCAGATTTTTAGAAGACATCTGAAGGCAGGCCTGTTTAGGGAGGCTTTTAATGTTTAATTGTTTTATTTCATTTTTCTGTTGTAAGCCGCCCAGAGTGGCTGGGGAAACCCAGCCAGATGGGCGGGGTATAAATAATAATTATTATTATTATTATTATTATTATTATTATTATTATTATTATTATTATTATTATTATTCCCATCAACCCCAGCCAGCATGGTCAATCAATAGCCAGGAATGACAGGATTGTAGTCCAAAACGTTGGGAAATCCCCACATTGACTATCTCTGAGGTAGGTAGACTTCCGATGCTGAACCATTGCCTTGACTCTATGTAACGCAGCTTCCTAAAGGAGGAAGCATTGCTTGAGAATCTGGACTGAGCCAGTTTAGCTCACGATCGAACTGGAAATCATTCTGAACTGCCAGAACGGCTCGCTCACACAGCTGTCAAGGAACTTTGGATAATGAGGCAGATCCAGTAATGTCTGCCAGACTATGTGACCAAAATAAAAGGTTCATGCGTCGTAAAGAAGGAAAGTGACATTGCAGTGATTTCCCCGCTTCTGCTACCCTTCTCCCCTCTAGGCAAGGTCAAGGAACACTGTGTGAGCAGCTGGTTTTTGTGGTTACCCTAGTTTCAGCCCAGTTTCCCATAGATTAGGTTCATTATACAGCAAGGAAAGAACCCCAGAAAGGCATTGATTGTAGCCCTACTTCAGATATTCAGCGCATTCTGCCTTGATCGCTGCTCAGACAGCACCCCTGCAGTTAGACAGCAACCGATGTCTCTGGCAATAGATAACCAGTAATTACTTTTCCTGAAACCGCATTAATGTTCTAAATAATGCAGCAGTCTCTGTGTTAAAGTTTCATGAGGTTGATTGTAATTATTCTTCAGTAGGTGACAGTCTGTGGTGCTTTAGTGTATTATCACTTAAAGCGAGGCCTACACCAGTTCTAAAAATAGCCTCAGCTGCGCCTGGTTCCTTTTTCTTTCCCTCTCTTTTTTTGTTTTTTGTTTAGGGGGAAGGGGAAATGGCACAAAAAGCACAGAAATGTGGATGGCAAGTCCATTTTAAAAGCTATTAAAAAGTCCCCAGCTAGGCAAGTCGCTACAGTTCATTTAATCCAGTCTGTACTGTGCTAACAAAAAAAGACACCATTTTTTATTGGCAGATTGCTGTGATTGTTGTTAATAAAGCAAGTTAAAATGGTAATTTGCTTAATAAATTATATACCACTTTTTACGCACAGACACCCCCCCAAAAAAAACCTGCAACCATGGTTCAAAAATCACTTGTGCTCTAGAATATGTGGGAGAAAATGGAGTGACCCATAGGGGAAATAGAATTACAGTGGTACATCAGTTTTCAAACGTAATCCGTTCTGGAAGACCGTTGAGTTCCAAAACATTTGAAAACCAAGGCACAAAGGGGCAGCCTGCAAATTTAATAGAGAAAATTAATTAAAATACAGTGGTACCTCAGCAGAAGCCGTTCGGCTTCCAAGGCTCGTTCAAAAATGGAAGCATTTACTTCCGGGTTTTTGGCGTTTGAAAACCGAAACATTCATCAATGGAGACGTTCGAAAACCAAGGTACCATTGTACTGTGTAAACAAGTAGATCTGAGAAGGGGTTGGCAATATATGGTGCTAGCTTGCTGCTGAACCTGCCGGCCTGAACAGCTTTAGGCCATGCATAAGCCATTCTAATCTCTTTGAAGAAAGAGCTTGGGTGCTACCAAATAAGGGTCTATAAGAACTGTCACATACCCTGCAAAATTATCTTTGAGAATGATTAGGAACATACCACAGAGTAAATCCTATGGAACTCAGTGGGACTTAGTTCTGAGTAAAAATGCTTACAATTTCAGTGTAAGGCTGCACAGTCTTTCGCCAGTTACCTGGGAGTAAGCTCCACTGAATACAGTGGAACTTCTCAGCAAACAGTATAAGGCTCCATTTACAATTAACGAATAAACACTCCTCATGTTTCAAAATAAATAAAATAAAATGGCTGCCTGCTGAAGCATTTAAATAATTCAAAGTGGATTGGTCACATTTTCCTTCTAAATTATAGGAGGCTCTTTGTATGCCAGCTTCAGGATTTCCTTCATTTGGTGCAGAAATTTTATTTCCAGTATAAAAAGGACTCTGTTTTTGCACCTACACACAGGCACACGCAAAACACTTTTAATTGTTCTGCAAGACGTGGAGGGAAAAAAGGAAAACCAGGACATTCCGTGATCAAAGCAGAAAGCGGGACGGCTTCTGTAATTCTGGGAATGTCCCTGAAATTAGGGACACTTGGGGAGTATGTTGTCAAACCTTAGTAGCTTGTTTTCCTACTCCATATAAAATTATTAAATGACTTTAACAGAAATTCAAGGTTAGCAAAATTATTAAGGCAGATGGAGTCTGCTGGATCAGGCCAATAGCCCATCTCGTTCAGCATCCTGTTCACACAGTGGACAAGCAGATGCCTGTGAGAATCCTGGAAACAGGACTTGAACATCAGAACATTATCCCCACTTGCAGTTTCCAGCAGCCGATATTCCTTCCTCCAACCTCTGGACATAATAATAATAATAATAATAATAATAATAATAATAATAATAATAATAATACTTTATTTATACCCCGCCCATCTGGCTGGGTTTCCCCAGCCACTCTGGGCGGTTTCCAACAAAAGATTAAAAAATACATATTTGACAGGAATAATAATACTGGCTTATTTTACAATATTGCTGTTAAGATTACTTATGTCAAGTACTTTGAGCATGTAGGGGAAATGCTGCAGTTATGATGTACATATCTGGGTTACATTTTCTTTTGAGGAAATGAGGATAGCTCCATCAAGCAGGATATTTAATAAATTACCTTCCAAATTTATCCAGAAATGGTTTTTAGATCTATGCAAGCAGATGTCTTAAATTATGATGCTTTTGTGTGGGCGGGAGCATCTTCTGCCAGGAAGAAGAAGAAAATCATTCTAACTACATTTTGTTCTGCATGCTTAGTGACATCAAAGTCTATTCATCATTTTCTCCTGAGCTATTCCGTTCTCCCCATTGGGGGAGATGCTTTTAGAAAGCTCAGAGGAAGGGGGCAATAAAAGGCTAGGCTTGGTCCGTCCATGAAATCCCTCCCCATGATCTCTCCTCACAAGACTTGCGATACTAGTTTTAGTCAAAAAATGACTGGCAGGATGTTTGTGCTTCTGCGCCTTTGTGACATCCGCAGGCAATCCCACCCCTCTTTTCACAGCTATTTTTATCATTCTATCTTCCAGCAATGGTAAATATTCCAAAACTGCCAAATCAAGAGGTTGCTTAGCAACCAGCAGATTCTATTCATCAATGTGAGGTTGAAGAGGCATTTGAGAGTTGTCTGAAATGGAAAGACAAAGGGGATGTAAATCCAGGCTTCCACCTGAAGCTTTCTAGTGATGGGGTCACACCCACCAGTCATGACCAGTCGTACAAGAACAACAAACATGTCTGGATGACCTGGGCAGCAAGCAATGAGGGCCAAGCTTGCCAGATATAGGAGGAAGGAATAATGGCAGGACTTAAAGGTAAAGGTAAAGGGACCCCTGGAAGACTCGGAAAGTTAATCCACCTTAGGTAAAGGTAAAGGGACCCCTGACCATTAGGTCCAGTTGTGACCGACTCTGGGGTTGCGGTGCTCATCTCACGTTATTGGCCGAGGGAGCCGGCGTACAGCTTCTGGGTCATGTGGCCAGCATGAATAAGCCGCTTCTGGCAAACCAGAGCAGCACACGGAAACACCGTTTACCTTTCCGCTGTAGCGGTACCTATTTATCTACTTGCACTTTGACGTGCTTTCGAACTGCTAGGTTGGCAGGAGCAGGGACCGAACAACGGGAGCTCACCCCATCATGGGGATTCGAACCGCCGACCTTCTGATCAGCAAGCCCTAGGCTCAGTGGTTTAACCCACAGCGCTACCTGCTTCCCTATGGCAGGGCTTAGAAATAAGCAAAACTAACTCTCTCTTTCTCTTTCTCTTTCTCTCTCTCTCTCTCTCTCTCTCTCTCTCTCTCTCTCTCTCTCACACACACACACACACACACACACACCAGCGTGGTGTAGTGGTTAAGAGTGGTGTACTCCACATGCAGCTGCTGGGTGACCTTGGGCTAGTCACACTTCTCTAAAGTCTCTCAGCCTCACTCACCTCACAGAGTGTTTGTTGTGGGGGAGGAATGGAAAGGAGATTGTTAGCCGCTTTGAGACTCCTTAATATATGCCAGCAAGTTTGGAAAACTCAGCAATGGCCAGAGGATTGGAGAAGATCAGTCTACATCCCAATTCCAAAGAAGGGCAGTGCCAAAGAATGCTCCAACTACCGCACAATTGCGCTCATTTCACACGCTAGCAAGGTTATGCTTAAAATTCTACAAGGCAGGCTTAGGCAGTATGTGGACCGAGAACTCCCAGAAGTGCAAGCTGGATTTCGAAAGGGCAGAGGAACCAGAGACCAAATAGCAAACATGCGCTGGATTATGGAGAAAGCTAGAGAGTTCCAGAAAAACGTCTACTTCTGCTTCATTGACTATGCAAAAGCCTTCGACTGTGTCGACCACAGCAAACTATGGCAAGTTCTTAAAGAAATGGGAGTGCCTGATCACCTCATCTGTCTCCTGAGAAATCTCTATGTGGGACAAGAAGCTACAGTTAGAACTGAATATGGAACAACTGATTGGTTCAAAATTGGGAAAGGAGTACGACAAGGTTGTATATTGTCTCCCTGCTTATTTAACTTATATGCAGAATTCATCATGCGAAAGGCTGGACTAGATGAATCCCAAGCCGGAATTAAGATTGCCGGAAGAAATATCAACAACCTCAGATATGCAGATGACACAACCTTGATGGCAGAAAGCGAGGAGGAATTAAAGAACCTTTTAATGAGGGTGAAAGAGGAGAGCGCAAAATATGGTCTGAAGCTCAACATCAAAAAAACCAAGATCATGGCCACTGGTCCCATCACCTCCTGGCAAATAGAAGGGGAAGAAATGGAGGCAGTGAGAGATTTTACTTTCTTGGGCTCCTTGATCACTGCAGATGGTGACAGCAGTCACGAAATTAAAAGACGCCTGCTTCTTGGGAGAAAAGCAATGACAAACCTAGACAGCATCTTAAAAAGCAGAGACATCACTTTGCCGACAAAGGTCCGTATAGTTAAAGCTATGGTTTTCCCAGTAGTGATGTATGGAAGTGAGAGCTGGACCATAAAGAAGGCTGATCGTCGAAGAATTGATGCTTTTGAATTATGGTGCTGGAGGAGACTCTTGAGAGTCCCATGGACTGCTAGAAGATCAAACCTATCCATTCTTAAGGAAATCAGCCCTGAGTGCTCCCTGGAAGGACAGATCGTGAAGCTGAGGCTCCAATACTTTGGCCACCTCATGAGAAGAGAAGAATCCTTGGAAAAGACCCTGATGTTGGGAAAGATGGAGGGCACTAGGAGAAGGGGACGACAGAGGACGAGATGGTTGGACAGTGTTCTCGAAGCTACGAACATGAGTTTGACCAAACTGCGGGAGGCAGTGCAAGACAGGAGTGCCTGGCGTGCTATGGTCCATGGGGTCACGAAGAGTCGGACACGACTAAACGACTAAACAACAACAACAAGGGGAGTGAAAGACGGGATATCAAGTTTGCTCCTCCTCCTCCTCCTCCTCCTCCTCCTCCTCCTCCTCCTCCTCCTCCTCCTCCTCCTCTTCTTCACACCAAAAAATGTTCATTCTACAAGGAATCTCCTATGCTACACCATTTGAAATGTGTATAGCAGCCTTCCTCAACATGGTCCTCTCAGGACTACAGTTACCACCAGACCTGCAGCTCAGAAAATGATCAGGGGATGACAGGAGTTGTAGTCCAGAACATCTAGAGGGCACTGAGTTGAGGAAGGATGGCATATAGACAATTTAACCAGGAAAAAGAAGCTGCCTGATGCTGAGTCAGAACGTTAGTCCATCTAGCCCAGTATTGTCTGCCCGACCTGGCAGCATCTCTCCTGTTTTTGTCTGTTTTTAACTATCCGTAGCTAGAAAGGATTAAACCTGAGACCTTCTGCATGCAGAGCATAAGTGGAAGAGAGTCAAAAGAGTGGCAGGAAGAAACAGGGGGTTGAGGGAAGGAAGATGGAGTGAGGAAATATGGAGAAAGTAGAAATGAAGGGAACTGATGTTTGGGCAGGACCAAGTATGAAGAGCCTTAAGAAGAGGAGGACCAAGCAAGAGGCACATTGGAGGCAAGGGTGCATACGAGGGGAGTGGGTGCTTGAGACAACAGATGGGTGCAAAGGAGCTAAAAGAAAGAAAGGAGGGAAAGCAGAGCAAAAGGGAAATAAATGTGGGGCAAATTTGGCTGTGAGAAGGGTCACATGTGCTCGCAGACCCATAGTGTGTCTTCATGGACATTCCCTTCGGTTGTTGGATATCTCACTAGTTTTATTACAATGACTATCTGACAGACCTGCTCTCATGCCAATGTAGATCAACTTTTTAATTCCAGATAGCATACTAATCTCTTTTTTAATAGTGAACGAGCAGTTTGGCACTGACTGTGCTCATAGTCTTCATTTCAGCTTATCTTTTTATTGATTGTACCTGACAGAATCTATTTGTTCCCCACTGATTTTTACCACAAGGGTGAGCCCAAGACAATATGCTGCCTGAGGCAAAGGACAAAGAAGATGCTTTATCCCATGTACAGAAGCCAACAAGGCTGAGGTTAAACATTACCTCAATGCAGATGACAGGGAGTGCAGCCAGCTAGCTGAGGAGGCAAAGGACAGGCCATGCGACACACACAACTCCATCTGCCTCAAGCCCCTCAGCATTTGATGCCTGAGGTGACTGCCTCACTCTGCCTAATGATAGTGCTGGTCCTGTTCACTGCCATCTACAACTGCTCACTCAGGCAAACAAGGATTCTCATTTTTACACTGTTGTTTTTCATATTGTACAGTAAAATATACATGCAATACAGGTGCTAAACCTTCAGTTATCTGAAAGAATCTTGTTTCAGCTGGTTGGGGGCAGATATCTTTCCTACGCTTTCCTGTGTATCATGCCCAATGTTGATGCTCTAGGGCTTTGCCCCTGGTCTTAATATTCTAGCCTCTTTCCAGCTTCTTCTAAGTACCTGCTCTGCTTCATATGACACTATCAATAGATTCTGTATCTTTTCCAAACTCTTCAATATCTTAACTTAAGCATTCGAGATACAGTGGTGCCTTGACTTACGAATTTAACCCGTTCCGAAGGCACCTTTGTAGGTCGAAAAATTCGTAAGTCGAAAAGCGCCATTGGAAACGCGATTTCCCATAGGAATGCATTAGAAATGAAAAAATTCATAAGTCGGAAAAACCCTATCTAAAACCGCTGCAGTTTCCGTTCGGATGTCAAGACATTCGTAAGTGTGCGGCCATTTGCCCCATTCGTAAGTCGAAAAAATCTGTTGTCGAGTCGTTCATAAGTCGAGGTACCACTGTAAGTCCAGTAGCACCTTAGAGACCAACTAAGTTTGTTCTTGGTATAAGCTTCCGTGTGCATGCACACTTCTTCAGATACACTGAAACAGATTTTTAAAAAGTAAAGGTACCCCTGACCATTAGGTCCAGTCACGGATGACTCTGGGGTTGTGCGCTCATCTCCCTCTATAGGCCGAGGGAGCCGGTGTTTGTCTGCAGACAGCTTCCGGGTCATGTGGCCAGCATGACTAAGCTGCTTCTGGTGAACCAGAGCAGCGCACGGAAACGCCGTTTACCTTTCCGCCGGAGCGATACCTATTTATCTACTTGCACTTGACATGCTTTTGAACTGCTAGGTGGGCAGGAGCTGGGACTGAACAACGGGAGCTCACCCCTTCATGGGGATGCTCTGTGGTTTAGACCACAGCGCCACCCACGTCCCTGAAACAGATGTCACCAGTCCCTTATATAATAGTGGGAGGGTGGGGTGGGGTTTTTTCAGGTGGGTAGTAGGAGATGGGTGATTGACTCAATGGGTATGGTAAACCTGCTGACGACTGTTAACGACTGCAATTAGTCCTACAGGAAAAAGCAAGAAATAATATGCAGATGATTAGCATATGTAATGAGACAGGAATCTAATTTAAGCATATTGATCTGAAAGCAATCTTGACCAGGGTTTCCAGTTGTCCCCGTTTCCTGCGGACAGTCCCCGGATTTGCGAATAAGTCCCCTGGACAAATTCCTTCCCCGGAATGTTCCCGGATTTCATCTAATGTCCTCGGGGAACGCAGCGGCGGCAGTCTCAGCAGCTCTGAGGAGTTGGCTCTGGCTGGCTCGGAAGACCCCATATGATGGTGGTGCAGGGGCTCTAACATGCAGCTTCCGGACTGCCTCCACCTTCCCTGACCCCAGCAACTAAGCTGTGAAGGGGGCTTCATGCTGCCTGTCGGAGCAGCCTCCCACTCCTACTTGCGTGCAAGCAGGAGTGGGGCGGGGAATCTCTCAGCTGTGAAGGGAGGCTCCCTCCTGCCTATCAGAGGTTGCGTGCAAGCAGGAGGGGGCAGGGATCCCTCAGTTAGGCAATGGGAAGCCTCCCTTCCCAGCTGAGGGATCCCCACTCCCTCCTGACTGCACGCAAGTAGGAATGGGATGGGGGCTGCTCCGATGGGAAGGGAGGCACCGCGCTGCCCGAGCCTCGCCTCCGCCGCCACTATCGGCTCCCCTTCTCCACCTTTCATGCCTGACCCATCACACACCGCTTCCCCACCACCACCGAAGAACCAACAACTCAGGGGCTGCCCAGGCTCATGGAGAAAGGAGATAGAAGCCTCAGAGGAAGGGGAAACATGGCACTTGAGGTCAAGACGGTGGCCGCCCCTCTGCCACCGCCACCACCATCACTGCAGCATCAGCGTCCCGAACGTGTAGTGTTTGTTTGTTTGTTTGTTTGTTTGTTTGTTTGTTTGAAGTGTCCCTGGATTCATTGAAAAAAATCTGGTAACCTTAGTTAAGACACTAAAAATGGCAGATTTACTAGTCACACCATGCACACCCAAATACAAGCGAGCCCCCACATCACAACTGCAATGCCTGGACTCTCTTCTGCAAATGGAAACCAATTTAATGGCGCCAATGTGTGATCACAGGATAACACTCTGTCTTCACCCATACAAAAGCTACCCAAACATACATTTCAATCTCATTTTGGAAAGGTTTTTGCTTTGCCCCCAAACTCTAATATAAAGCAAGAAGTTCTAGAAATGGTTTTTTTTCCCTCCACCAGTGATTTTAAAAAGAGAGTGAGTCATATCTGAAGGAAAGAAGGATAAAGAGATGGTGCAAATCAAAAACTCAACAACCAAGACCACCTGAACTTTTGTGCCAGTTCTACAGAGCATTCAGAAAATGGGATTTTCAAGGGAGGAGGGTGGCATTTCTGTAAATGAAAAAGTGCAGAGCAGTGTCAAGCTTGCCTTCAGAGCTGTTAAATGAAGATATATGTCATAGCGAGCTAGCTGTTGGACCTTACATAATTCATTTTAATGTGTTTGACTTTAGTTTAAATGTTGAAGCAAATGCTAACATAGATAAAGAATGATTCATTCTTGTCAAAATTCCGTGTACAAAGACTGGTTTGCCACTCAGGTGGTGCTTTTGAGTGTATAGCTGTATGACCAACTGCAAATGAGATCAGACATATTTGGGGAGGAGTTGTTTATCATTAGCAATGATGGCTATACACAAAGGTGGCTGGTGTTCATTGGAGATGATAGCGTGGAAGGCAGAGGGACCAACAGTAAGTGAAGCCGGAGCCAGTGGCAGGCCCTGTGGAAAGCAATCTTGCTGAACTATAGATATCTTTGGTATAATCCAACAGGACCCTTCTGAAGTTATTACGTTCACCTAATTATTATTTGAACGTATAGCCAACCCTTCACCAAATGGCCCCAGGGTGGGTCACAAGAATATAACAATTATAGTAAGTGCAGTGTGCAATTAAAACCATAGATTTAAATGAAGATTTAGCACCTAACTGCCTAAGGAAGGCTTTTATACCACTCCATTTTCAAATAAAGCAATGAGCTTATATAGCTGAGAAGTATATAAATATGTCAGTAGATCAATCCATGGGTCCATTACATACTGTTCTGTCTACTTTATGTGGTCCCCGGAGCTCAATTTTGCAGTGGAATCCTCTGGATGGTTCCAGACAGAATTAATTTTGACAGACAGACAGATACACATGCACACATTTTGTCAGATTAAGATAAAAATGTGAAAGTCAGTGTCACTTTGTATACAGTAGTGGGTGGTGGGAGAAATCAGAGAGGCTGTGATGCGCTGGAGATAATCTATATTAAGACCTAGTCAAGATTTCAGAAGATAGATTTATAAAGTCCTATAAAAGCTATTTTACTCTTTGTGATCCGTTTTCCCATGGATGGGAAACCTGTGTCCTTCCAGATGTTCTGGACTCTAACTCCCATCGGCCTTAGCTCTCATAACAAATGTCAAGGATGATGGGAGTCATAGTCCCGCAACATCTCGAGAACCACAGGTTCACCACCCTATTTTCAGCAAATTAACTGAACAAAGTTTGCAGTACACTATTATGGTAGGATATCATTTTGACAGAAGTCTCTGGTCTTTTGGAAAGACCTCTACAGTCTTCTTACATTAACTGAAAGGCAATGAATAACTGTTTAGCAGGGGACTGACAGAATATATACTGTATATAATGTGAAGAAATATATTTCTCATTTCTTGTCTACTGCTGTCACTGTTATCTTTCCCAGCTTCAAGACTAGCCAGCCTTGGACAACGGCCTTTCGTTAGGGTTTGGTTCTGTAAAGCAACAATGGTGTGCTTAATAATCACCAAGGTGTTAAACCCTTCTGAGCATAACAATGAATGTGGCATCTACAGAGTATTGCATATTTCCTTGAAATCTTGACCACCGTCATTCCTCACAAAAACACAGCATGGAAAAACATGGAAGCTGAATCGCTGTGCGTATCAATCAATATACTTTATTCGACCGATAGTCAGAAACAAAAAACATTTCTCAATACAAAGATAAACATATAAAACTGAAGGCATCAGAGGGATACATAAAAATATAAAAATATAAAACTGAAGGCATCAGAGAGATACATAAATGGGGTATGACCGCGCTACTAAACCAATCGCTGTGCGTAGTATTTGTAACATATGGGAAGGGTAAGCATTCTCTTCACCCACTGGCAAGATCAGACAGCTGCAAATTGCTCGCAAAGCCCCATTTTCTCTGTTCAGCACTGCATCACTCAGTGGCAGACTGTATGCAAAAGGCTCCAAGCTCAGTCCTGGTGTCTCCAGTTAAAAAATCTCACGCTGTAGGGCTGGGAATAATCGCTCCTTAGGATCTGGTGAGCCATTGGACATGTGGCCTGAACCAATTCAATGCAGGTTTTGCACATCGGTAGTAAACTAAGGGCTGATGTCACTGTTACAGTGAAATCAGCCCTGAGTGCTCACTGGAAGGACAGATCGTGAAGCTGAGGCTCCAATACTTTGGCCACCTCATGAGAAGAGAAGACTCCCTGGAAAAGACCCTGATGTTGAGAAAGATTGAGGGCACTAGGAGAAGGGGACGACAGAGGACAAGATGGTTGGACAGTGTTCTCGAAGTTACGAACATGAGTTTGACCAAACTGCGGGAGGCAGTGGAAGACAGGAGTGCCTGGCGTGCTATGGTCCATGGGGTCACGAAGAGTCGGACACGACTGAACGACTAAACAACAACAACAGTAAACTAAGGCACATGCATTTGACTTTTGCACTATACTGTCTAACTCCACAATAGGCAGCAAATTGTTTGCAGATGTTCACAGAGGAAGTTCACACACAATGTTTTCCATGGAATAATCACAAATATTAAATTATATACTGAACATGTGACTCCTATCAGCAGAGTGAGTGCCTGTCTGTGCCTCTGCGTAGCATCTGAAGTCATTCTCAGTTACCAAGGCATGTTGTTGTCTCTTAATCACAAAAGGCAATGGTACTCTGTTGTGTCACCAGCATGCAGAGGGAACATTATTTCTAGCTTGGCTCCTTTTTCTGGGTGATTGCCTTACTCTATAAGAGACAATGGTGACAGATCGTAAAAGTAATAGTTTGGCATATTTTGGTTATCAAGAAATAACTGCAGTTATCTCATGAACGACGTGGGGTGGGGTGACATTCCTATCATGCCTGCTATCATATATCATCACCCTTAGTGTAAGCATTTTCTTAATTTCTATCACCCTTCACCTCTCACATGTTACAACGCTTGGCATTCTTCCACATCTATTAAAAGCTTAACTCCCAGAGATTTCATACATTTCAGATTACTTTCATCAAATACCCATATGTCCTCTAACTTCATACTTGAAATTAAATATATCAAATAGATGAGCAGATAGCTGTATGGATTCTTGATGTCATTACCGGAATTAATGACATTTTGGAAATATCCTCCATGAGAGCAGAGAAAAAACTGTTCGGCTTAAAAGATAATATGTTCACAGCAGTTGATATGTAAGCACCAAAAAAAGATAAATAAGTAGATATGCATGAAAAGGTAGAGTTATGTAAGAACGTGGCTCTAAGTCAGTTTGAGCTAAATTGTTGGATAGACGTGCTGACAGAAAGTTATTTATTGTTTTAGTTTGTAAGACTACAGTGGTACCTTGGTACTCGAATGGCTTAGCTCCCCAACAAATTGGCTCCCGAAAGCCACAAACCCAGAAGTAAGTGTTCTTGTTTGTGTACGTTTTTCAGAAACCGAACATCTGACGTGGCTTCCATGGCTCCTGATTGAGTGCAGGAAGCTCCTGCAGCCAATCGGAAGCCACGCCTTGGTTTTCAAACCATTTTGGGAGTCGAATGGACTCCCAGAACAGATTAAGTTCAAGAACCACTGTACTCTTCATCAGGCCAATTTGCTCCCAGGGCAGTTTCCAACAATGCACAAAATACCATAATGCATAAAACATAACAATTACTAAAACAGCCCATTTAACAAACAAGCAAACAATGTGTCTCCGTTGACCACCAATGTGCATTAGCTGTGTCTTCTTGACTCAGGCAACATTTCCAAAGGCCAGGACACTAAGCAACTAGTGATGGATAACCGGGTGTTGTCAAGAAATCCAATGTTATTTGGAGTTGGAATTATTTGAGTTTTTGTTTTCTTGTTGCTTATGTTTTATAGGATTTATAAGCTGCTCAATCACTTCTCAGCCTTTTGGCTAAGATCAAGTGTCGTATATCTTCTGTTGAGGACTATATATGGATTTTTGGAGCTGGGAGATGGATAGGGCCTTGCTCCATCCACTCCATTCACCAACCTGGTATTGCAATCCCTCCAGGAATGGTCCACACACACCAAAAAAAATATTTATAAGCTGTCTTTGGGGCTAATTATCCTTACAATATTGAAAGTTAGAATAAGAACAAGTAACAGCAAAGTTTATTAAAAACTATTGTACAAAATTTAAAAAATAGATAAATAAAACTTGATACAGTTTTTTTTAAAAAAAACACACCTAAAACTAAACAAACCAGTGTAAAACCACATAAAAAGAGCTACATCTTAAAATCATTATAGCCAGTTGAAATATTATGGCATCTTGGCATATTTTACAGAAAAGCCATCTGGAATAGCTAGGTCATTAGTGCCCACTTAACAGCCTGCAAAGAAGGAGCCACTTGCACACATAGTAATGGGACCATTGTTGAAAGTCCCTCCCTCCCTCCCTCCCTCCCTCCCTACCATGCCCACCAATCTACTTGTCAATCAGACTGGCAGGCATACATGGACAGCTGATCTTACAGCGCAGGCAGGCTGGAACAGGGGAAGATACTGTAGACTTTCAACTAGCCAGTGGTGAAATGTTATCAGTTCCATTTAATTTATAGTCCCAGAGTGAATAGCTATGCACTAAGTTAACTCCTGCCAACCTAGCAGTTCGAAAGCACGTCAAAATGCAAGTAGATAAATAGGAACCGCTACAGCGGGAAGGTAAACGGCGTTTCCATGTGCTGCCCTGGTTTGCCAGAAGCAGCTTTGTCATGCTGGCCACATGACCTGGAAGCTATACACCGGCTCCCTCGGCCAATAATGCGAGATGAGCGCGCAACCCCAGAGTCGGTCACGACTGGACCTAATGGTCAGGGGTCCCTTTACCTTTACCTTTAAGTTAACTCTGAAACCGACCTCATTTGCTGATCAAGATGCTTCAGAAATTATTATTATTATTATTATTATTATTTAAATTTACTGCTCCAGATCAGGACTAGGCCTCTTGTCTACAAAGTTTATTGCTTCATTGGGAGTAATTAAGAATTAAACTATCTTTTGTAAAGTCTCCAGTTTTCATCATACATCATTCTCTGTTAATTATGACAACCTTGCAATTGTAAGGATTTTCTGTATCTTCTTCCTGCTGTGCTTATTCGACAATGCAGTACTAATGAAATCCTTTTCCCTGTTATGGATCATTAGATACAAGAAACTGACTGTGTAAAACTCTATCACAGTATTTACATCCCGTTCCTGCTGCTTACGCTTTTATTCCCTTCCTTCCCCAGCCCCCATTTTTTGGGAGGATGCTGCTACCTCTCAGATGACAACATAGTTCAGCTAGGGTTGCTATTCTAAAAGCAATTTATTGCAGAGGCATACTTTGAGGGTGAAGCAAGCAGTGATTTAATTTTATTAGAAGTTTATATTTCCATGTTAAGAAAATCTTCAAGGAAAGTTCCCAGTTTTGTTCAATCCTCTAGCAGAGCTTCTCTCTTTGGCAGTTTCTAATTATTGTGGTTATTAATATTCTGCTTTCAGAAGCAATGGGATGAATAATTAAAAAACTTATTCTTCTTGAAATAAAAACTGTCCAGACCAAAAATAAGGTTCCAAAGCTTTACTAAAAGAACTTGCTGCAAAACAGACTTACAACAATAATGATACATCCAAATAAGTTACATAAAATATTGTGTGCTTGTCCAAGCACAGGTTCAACATCTTTAAAAAGTGAAATTACTTCAAAGAGAACTGAAATCAAAACTCTTTCTCTCCACACAGACACCATTACCGTCCTGAGGCTGTGTTCTTTCCAGGAGAGAGATCATTAGCACACTTTCTTTTCTTCAGTGGCTTGAGAACAAAGACTAGCTCACACAAAATGGTGCTTTGCAACTGAATATCTTACTCATGTGATCTAAGGTTAAATACCACATGAGAACTAGCAGAGGCACATTCTTATTTAATTATCAACCGTTAGGCACTCAGAGAGCCTCACTTACCGTGTTTCCCCTTTTTTAATACATAGTCAAAAAGTAAGCCAGGGCAGGGTTTTTAAGCATTTGAGACATATAAGGCATACCCTGAAAATAAGCCATACTTCAGTGCCACGCGGAGCAAGACCACCAAGTGCCCCAGCCAGCTAGTGGGACCCAGCACGGCGGCCGCTACAGGAGGTGGAAGCCTGCCCGGTCGGGTCAGTGCCTGGAAGCGGCTGCGCAGCAGCCGATAAAGCGTGCAACAGCCGCACGGAGCACCGAGGGCACAAGCCAGCAGGACCCAGCTCCTGCAATGCCGGCTGCGGCAGGAGGAGGAAGCCTGCCGGGTCAGGTCGGCACCCGGAAGCGGCGGCGACTGCAGCGCTAACAAAGCGCGAAGCAGCGCCGCATGGAGCACCAAGGGCACGAGCGGCAGGAGGAAAGAGAGAGAGGCTCGTTACTTGCGGCACTTTAAGAGAAACGATCTCCACATTCCGAGCCTCCCTTTTGCGCGTGCGTGCGTGTTAAAGCCCCAATCGGTTCACTCCCCGCTTCCTCCTCGCCATCCCTCCCTTTCACACATTGCCTCGGCCCCGCAGACCCCTCCCTGGGCATCTTCCCCTAAGTGCGGTGCTGCTTCGTGCTTTGTCAACGCTGCAGCCACCGCCGCTTCCGACAAAGCGCAAAGCAGCGCCGCACTCTGTGTGTGTGTGTGTGTGTGTGCACGTCCGTCTCTGTGCGCGCGCACGTCTCTCTCTCCCCTTGCGTCTCTCTCTGTCTCTCCGTCTCTGTGCGCACGCACGTCTCTCTCTCCCCTTGCGTCTCTCTCTGTCTCTCTCTGTGTGCGTGCGCGTCTCTCTCTCTGTGTGTGTGTTTGCGCGCGCGTCTCTCCCCCCCCACCGTGTGCACATCTCATCTCTCTCTCTCTCTCTCTCTCTCTCTCATGCTTTTGGAAGCATAAAGTGGCTCCAGTTGGGTGTACATTTGCCCAATGGGGAAGGTAATGGTATCTTCCTGGGCAATGCTGCTTACAGATGTTCTATGGCCATAGGGTGGTTCAGAATGGCTTCACCTTCTGGCTTTTTAAAAAAACTGACATCCCCTCCCCGTTTCGTTTTGCCAACAGACCCACTGCAAATCTGGAGGAGGAGTGGCTCTGGTGGGCTCTGAATAATCTCTCTCTCTCTCCCTTTCTCCTGGAGGAGGATCTGGTGTGTAGGACTTACAAACCTTCAGAGACCCAGCTCTTGGGTGGGTGGGGGGCTTTTGGACACCACGCTTTGCCTCCCCTCTGATTGGGAACATTCTGGCATCACAGGAGGTGGCCAAGCGGGTGGTGCCACTTCCGCGCCGCCCCCCCGCAAGACTTGGCAATAAGATATAGTGATAGGCGCAGTTCTGGAGGGCACCAAGGAAGAGGCGAGGCTGGACACTGCACCTCCGAGCAACAGCTCCAGCCCCGCCGGCAGCACCCTTAAGACAGCCCTGGATAAATGTACTGTAGATTGCTTTACAATACCGGTACTTATGTCGTAATAAAAAAAATAAGACACCACCTGAAAATAAGCCACCGTGTTTTTTTTTGAGGAAAAAAAGTTATAAGACGGTGACTTAAAAAAGGGGAAACACGGTAGCCTCAGTGGGATTTTCCATGTTCCCTTTAACAATACACATGCAGAGCCATTTTCCATTTCCACGTACAATTAAACAATTATACTGAACACTCCTTGGCAGTTTCTTGCAATTCACTGGTAAATTCTACAGTAAAATCGCTGGGAAGCATATTTTAGTATGAATATCAGTGCAACTTATGTTTCTGAGCTCGTCTTTTCAGAAATGGGTTTGAGGGGTTGAGCGATGTTGCCTTTTTATGAGCTGCTGTATCCTTCATGGTGCACACATCTATTTCCTGCTCAGGGCCGTTTCTAGGCCTGGGTCCGGTGGCACGGGGCACCAGGCCACCAGGGGCGCCGCTGCACCCGCTGAGAGGCGCACCTCTCAGCTGTTCAGCGGCTTCAGGCCGCTCTCCGGAGGCTCGCGGGCCTGGGTCCGCCTCCGCCGCACGCAGGGGCATCGCCACAGGGGGTGGTCAGCGCCCCCTGGCCCAGGGCCGGCCCTACGGCCAGGCTGGGTTGCGCAGGTCTCCAGCCCTCCAGGCGGCAGCCACGCTGCACCCGCCCGCCGCACTGGGAAACGGGGCGGGGGCGCCAGAGGCATTCGTCGCACCACGCCACCAGGGCGTTAGGCATGCTTAAGACCAGGCATCCCCAAACTTCGGCCCTCCAGATGTTTTGGACTACAATTCCCATCATCCCTGACCACTGGTCCTCTTAGCTAGGGATCATGGGAGTTGTAGGCCAAAACATCTGGAGGGCCGCAGTTTGGGGATGCCTGCTTAAGACGGCCCTGTTCCTGTTGAGATTTTGAAAACATTGCCACTCATTGCATACAGTGAATTTAAATACCCAATCATTATTTTTTTACATATTAGTGCCTGCTCTTGTGTGCACAATCTTTTATGAATACAAAACATGAACTTAGAAGATTTATTCCTCATATCAATTTTATTACCTTGCAAAATCTTGAATCCATCATCTTTAATTGTTGCTTTTATTATTTAGTATAGATATTTATTGCCTTCTCTATATTTTTGCAATTTGTTGCTTTTATAGCCTAACATTTAGTATTGTTACTGGGTGACATTAAAGTATCCAGCTAATATATTTAAATAAATGAGGGAGGAGAATATTTGTGGCACCCACTGCATTTGAATTCTACTGCCTAACCAAGATTTGAATCATAGGCGTTCTCCTCTGGGATTTTTCTTTCTTCTTTCTTTTTTTACATAATCATTAAATATACTTTTATGTGGTATAGTCATTTCTTTCCATGTCTCAGCTAGTTTCTGCTGAAATAGTAATACATTTTTATCCTTAAATTTTCTATTTTAAATGGTGACAGACCTTTTGCTACAGTGATGTAATCAAATCCAGCTCAGATCAAGGTCATAACAATGAGACGGCTAATGAAGGGCTGTGATAATCTCTCTTTTTTTCACGCTACATCCCACACTGTGTTCATTAATTTTAGTCAAAGGCCTGATAATTCCACTTAATACTCTGGAACAGGGTGTTCTTCAAGATAGAATTGTGAAGTTGAACGTTGAGATTAATAGCAAAGGTGTTGCTGTGGTTTTTCCCTGTGCTCTGGCTAACTGGTATTCATTTAAGTCAAGCATCTTGTGAAATTGTCTCCATTTAAGATCTGCTATACTGCTGCATCTCATGGTCTTCTGGTTTCATGCTGACTTGCATTTGCATTTTTCCATGGCATCCATTGTTCACCAGAGTATGATTATTTATCAGATGGAAGCAACTCGTTTCAATACAGCATTCTATTTCTTCATACGTACATAATCCACAGACAGAAAGAAGCACACTCTCGTTCACAGCTCAGCTTGTGGACCAGGAGCTCCATACTGTTCTTCCTGTTCACCTGTTCTTCCAGAGCTTGATTCCCCATATTCTCCCCCCAACCTTGCAATATACACATTGTTACTAGACTGGATTGATATGTAGTTCTGAGCAGACGGCCAGAGTCGTGGATTCCAAATGCTGATGAACTGGGGGCAGGTGAGCAAATTGTGATGGTTTCCTTTTTGCTGCCTCCAACAAATGATCTGTATTGTCAGGACTGACTGCACTGAGCATCAGTTGAGTGACTACACTAAACAGATCTTCACACACTAATCAAGAGAAATTTAAGCACCCTTATATTTCACTGAAATCAGTGCCAACTTCACTTCTGGAATCTGGGCAGCACCCTAAGACCCTTTTTTGGTCTTGGTGGAAACCTATGCATCATTGATGATGAGAATTTATAGACAGTATGAACCTAAGCAAGCCATTTCTCTTGTGCGTCAATTTATTGATGGCAATGTGCTTGTTTTTTTTAGCACCTTTGCACTCCTGAGATTCTTATGTGAATGTGTATTTCACAAAAGATGGCACATTTAAAGCCATTGTATTCATTGGGCTTCAGTGTGCCCTAATCTGTGCTGATCTGTGGTCATTCAGTCACTCTATAAGGCAATTCTATATTAAGTAGCAAGTCACACTAAAGTCAATGGAATTTGCTCCCAGGTAAATAATTGCAAAAGTTTGTACATTTTAGATATAACATGTTCATCATCGTAATCCATCTTACTTTGTTCCATACCCCAAGTCATTTTTTTCCAACTTGAATCTTGTCTTTGTACATAACCTAGGTTTATATCTATTCTAGACTCTTAATATGGCATGTCAAATAAATAAAGTCCTCATTTACTTTACATTTAGTGTTATGATAAATATCCATGCCATCCAAACCTTAAGTCATAAGTCAAAACCTCAATTTCAAAAGTCTCTTATTTCTCAGTGTCACCTATTCCTTCAAGCGTACTAAGTAACAAACTGCAAAATACAATATTTAGCGAGGTTGGCCCAATCCTCCCCTTTCCTTTGCTGGAATGTGTGCAGAGGAGGAGGGCAACCAAGATGATCAAGGGTCTGGAAACCAAGCCTTATGAGGAACAGTTGAAGGAACTGGGTATGCTTAGCCTGGAAAAGAGGAGACTGAGAGGAGATATGATAGCCATCTTCAAATATCTCAAGGACCATCACATACATGGAAGAGAGAACAAGCTTCTTTTCTCCTGCTTTGGAAGGTAAGTCCTGAACCAATTCATTCAAGCTACAAGAAATAAGATTCCAACGAACCATTAGGAAGAACTTTCTGATGGTAAGAGCTGTTTCACAGTGGAACGGAATCCCTCAGGAGGTGGTGGACTCTCTTTCCTTGGGGTTTTTTAAGCAGAGGTTGGATGGCCATCTGTCATGGATGCTTTAGCTGAGATTCCAACTTTGCAGAGGGGTGGACTAGATGACCCTTGGGGTCCCTTCCAACTTTCTAATTCTATGATTTTATGATTCTGTTATCATCAGTGTACCATAAAAAGGTTGTCGGAAGGGCTTTGTCTCTGTTTGTGCTAAGTGTGTCTATGTGTGTGTTTATGTTAAGGGTGTGCAATTGTGTGCATGCCTGGCCTCTCTCACTTTGGAGTCAGTTTTCCATTGGGGTAAAGCACCCTATACACTGTAACCCCTCATAGACCCACTAACCTGGGAGTACTGGTAATCCCCATTACAAATAATGGGACTTATGTCTGAGTACAGAATGTTTAGTACTGCAATCCTCCTGTTTGCCAAGCTTACGTTTGAGATTGATGGGCACTATATACATCTGACAGACACCAGAGGACTCAAAGAACAGTCCTCTCATGCTTTTCAGCTTTCTTGGTTTGTTTTAAATGTGAGAATCAGTTTAATGTGAGCAGTGGGATATATCATTTGGGAAAGAATGAGAGGGATTAGTTAGGGAGCTATTTTCATTTATTAATCTGATTCAAAAAGCCTTTTTATGTGTTCTCCATTCCTTATTGACTTTCTGCACAAAGCATAAAACTTAAAGTCTTATTTTAAATGGCCTATCACATCTATATCATTTAGAACCTACCTTGTAGATCTTTTAGCCTCTCTGCTCTGTTTTTATGCTGAGTCTGCTGTCCTTTGGCTTTTAATAATTCTCATTTTTATTGCTATTGTTGTTTTAAATTGTTTGAGCTGCTCTGGGAGTCTTTGGACTGAATATTGGGTTATTCAGTCCTTCTAATAAATAACTAACGGGCTATGTCAATTTTCTTTTTCCAAGAAAGCAAAATATTGTTTTCCATTTGATCAAGCACATAGAATACTTCCAGCCCAAACACTGCAGATATGCAAATCAGGTGGGAGAAACAGGAAGATGTGATTGGTGAAGAGACTGCTGATGTCACAAAGCATCCCAGTTCTGACTGAGCATCCCAGTATATCGACACAACTCATGCACTAGATAATGTTGTCACCCCATGGCCAAAGCTGAGAGGAAGTGGGGGGGTTCGGCACTCACCACAAAATGTGAATCCCACATCAGAGGTAATGGTATGTGTCATTTGATGGTGCATAATCAATCTATTTAAAGCTTGTAATAGCAGCTGGGGGGGGGCAGAGGGGTCTATGCAGATGATCAGCATAGGGCAGGCATCCCCAAACTTCGGCCCTCCAGATGTTTTGGCCTACAACTCCCATGATCCCTAGCTAACAGAACCAGTGGTCGGGGAAGATGGGAATTGTAATCCAAAACATCTGGAGGGCCGAAGTTTGGGGGTGCTTGGCATAAGGTCTGCAGCGTGCAGCGAGAGAGCTTAACCCCAGGCCACAGTCCTGATGATGAAATAATAATAATAATAATAATAATAATAATAATAATAATAATAATCCATATGTTACCTTTTCCTCCCCCCCCTCATTTATTTCCCACAACAACCCCATGAGGTAGATTAGGCTGAGAGTCAGTGGCTGGCCCACAATCACCCAGTAAGCTTCATGGCTGAGGGGGGATTTGAACCTGGGTCTGCCAGGTCCTAGTCCAACACTCTAACCACTACACCACACTCACTCCCAAGTTGTTATTTGACATGGGAGGGAAGCTGCTCTTGGTGGAGAGTATTGCACATTCACAAAGTGGTAATGGGACAGTGTGTGAGCTTTTCATTATGATACCCGTGTTTAGAATATTCAAAGTGTTTCACAGTGTAATTCAGAAAGGCTCTTGCCTCATTGGTAGCACTTCTGGTTTGGATTCAGAAAGACTTGGGTTTCTTATCTTGCATCTCCAGGCAAGGCTGGGAAAGTCTCCACTCTGAAACCCTGCAGCATATGATGTTCTCTTGATATTGCCAGACTACAGCTCCCATCACCCCACACCATTGCCATGTTTGCTGGAGCTCATGGGAGCTGGAGTCCAATAGCATCTGAAAGTCACCACCACATTGACTACTTCTGTCCTGGAGCCTTGCTGTCAGTCAAAGTGCAGACCAAACTGAGTCAGGTGGGCCAATGGTCTGATCTGTTATATGGTAGCTTCTTAGGTTCCTAACTTGTAATCATGATAGCAGCCTTGTAAAGTTTCCTCCACAGAGGAAAACGTAAGGCCTAGATTTTTTTAAAAAACAACAACAACAGCACCACAAAATCTTAAAAATCTTACAGGTTTTTTTTTTACTCCTGAAATGAATTATCCTGAGTGAAAAACAAGATGTCAATTGAGGCAGAGCTGTCTTCCCAGACTGTCTTCTTTTTAAGATGAGTAAAATAATGGTAACTGAAATATACTCGGAGTCGAGAGTGAATTTCATGCTCTTTATTCAGCTCATATTCATCAAGGAGAAGAAGAGAAGACGAATGGCTCTTTTCCCAAAACCATCTGCTTATATACATTATTTACACAATGGGCCTTGCGTGATTGGCTACTTCAGGGCTACACCTGTGGGCCAATTATATTGTGGATTGACTTCTGCCTGCAGCCTGATTGGCTGCTCCTACAGGCCAATCAGGTAGCAGATTCACTTCTGCCAGCCGCCTGATTGGCTGCTCCAGCAGGCCAATCAGGTTGCGGATTCACTTCCACCTGGAGTTGGATTGGGTAGCTCCCGCTGATTCTGAATCCTATTGTTCTAGGATTCAGCTCAGTACATAACACCCCTCCCCTCTAAGTTCCAGTCCTGCCCGGGAAGTTGCATTCGTAGTCCCCAAGGTCTGCTGGCCGCCTCCGTGTGCGTTGTGGCCTGGGGTGTTCCTTGGTCAGGGGTTCTGGTTCTGGCTCGTGTTCCGAGGCTGCTGGCTGTGCCGGGGCTGTCTGGTCTGGCGCCACTGAACCACTAGGTTGTGACTCTGGTTCCGGTGTCCTTCCAGCCTCGGGGCGCCCCTCTGTGCCTACTGCTTCTGCTTCCCCTGCCCACCCCTCTCGCTCTACAGGCCTCACTGCCCTGCTGTCCCCTTGGGACCCCTCTGTCCCGCTCTCCTCCCGGGTTCCTCCTGGGAATCGTCGCCGTAGCTGGTCGCAGTGGCGGCGCCAACATTGCCCCCCTTCCGTTAGTACCTCGTACGACACGGGACCGGTCACCTTGGTGACTGTGGCGGGTACCCATGCTGGGCCTGCCCCAAAATTCTTTGCATACACTGGGTCCTGGGTCACAAATGTCTGGGGGTTCCTGCCTTTCCCCACCACTACCTCATCCTGAGCTCTGTCGGGGTGAAGTCGGTCCAGTCTAGTTGCAAGGCGCCGGCCCATGAGTAGTTCAGCTGGGCTCCGGCCCGTCGTTGTGCTTGGGGTGCTGTGCTGTGCTAGAAGAAATGCGGCAAGGCGGTATTCCCAGTCCCCTTGTGTTATGCGGCGGAGGCTGTCCTTGGTGGTCCGCACCATGCGCTCCGCTTGGCCATTGGTGGCAGGGTGGAATGGTGCTGAGCGGATGTGGCGGATGGCGTTCTGCGCTGTGAAGGTCTGGAACTCCTCTGACGTGAATGCGGTTCCATTGTCCGAGACGAGGGTGTCAGGGAGCCCGTGGGTTGCAAACAGCTTACGTAGTACCCGGATGGCTGCCGCCGTAGAAGTGGACGGTACCAGTGCGACCTCCAGCCATTTGGTGTAGGAATCCACCACTATGAAGAATGTTTTTCCCTGGAAGGGGCCAGCGAAGTCCACGTGCAAGCGTGACCATGGATGTCGGGCGGACTCCCAGGGCTGGACTGGGGCCCTTGGGGGATCCGGGCGGGATTCTTGGCAGGTCTGGCAGTGTTGGACCCAGGCCTCTATCTCTCTGTCAATCCCCGGCCACCACACATAACTCCTGGCAAGGGCCTTCATCCTCACTACCCCTGGGTGTGTCTCGTGTAGGGCTGTGAGGACCCTTTTGCGGAGGGGCTGGGGAACAACAACCCTGCTTCCCCATAACAGGCACCCCTTGTGGGCCGACAGTTCATGTTTGCGGTTTGTGTAGCCAGCGAATTCTGGCCCGGGGCTGCTGCTGGGCCATCCTCGCCACACCCAGTCCAGGACTCGGGAGATGACCCTATCTTTTGTGGAATGGTGCGCAACTTCTTGTGCCTGAATGGGTCGGTCGGGAAGCAGCTCCAGGGTCATAACCTCTTGCGCAGGCGCTGGGTCGGGGCCTGTTTCTGGTAGTGGTAGCCTGCTGAGTGCGTCTGCGTGGCCCATCGCCTTCCCAGGGCGGTGGATTAGTGCATACTGGTAGCCGGCAAGGAAAATTGACCACCTGAGGACACGTGGAGACAACACTTGGGGGGTCTGCTTCTCGGGGGCAAACAGGCCAAGCAACGGCTTGTGGTCAGTCACTATGGTAAAGGGCCGCCCGTACAAGAAATCATGGAATTTTTTTACGCCCTTCACGATTGCCAGACCCTCCTTGTCAATCTGTGAGTAGTTTCGTTCGGCTGCAGCAAGCGTCTGGGAGAAGTATGCCACCGGCACCTCTCTTCCATCCGGGAGTTGGTGTCCCAGGACAGCGCCGATGCCATAGGGAGAGGCGTCGCATGCCAGCACCACTGGCAGCCTCTCGTCGAAGTGTGCCAAGACCGAGTTCGAGACGAGCAAGTCCTTGACTGCCTGGAATGCGGCCCTTTGTCGCTGGCCCCACACCCAAGGGGCCCTTTTATCTAGGAGTCTGTGTAGGGGCTCCGCTACCGCTGCCTTATGGGGAAGGAAGGCATGGTAAAAGTTCAATAGTCCCAAGAATGACTGAAGTTCGGGCTTGCTCTTGGGCGCTGGGGCCTCACAAATGGCCCGTACCTTGTCACCGGTTGGATGGACCCCTTCTGCGTCCACCTTAAATCCCAGAAAGTCCACCTGCGGCACTCCCAGTAAACACTTTTCCCGCTTCACCTTGAGGCCCGCCGTCTGGAAACGGTGCAGGACGGAGCGGAGGCGGTCCTCAAATTCCTCTGGTGTGGGCCCGGCGATCAGTACATCATCGAAGAAGGGGGTGACGCCAGGAATCCCTTTAAGGAGAGAGTCCATTAGATTCTGGAATATGCCTGGTGCCACGCTAACGCCAAATTGCAGCCGCTTTACTCTGAATGCCCCTCTGTGCGTCACAATCGTCTGAGCCTCTGCTGTGGCTTCGTCCACAGGCAACTGTTGATATGCTTGGGCCAAGTCCAGTTTGCCAAAGATTTTTGACCCAGCCAGGGTGGCGAGGACATGGCTGACCACTGGCACTGGGTATGCATGGGCCGTGAGAGCCTTGTTTATGGTGCATTTGTAGTCTGCACAGATGCGGACCGAACCGTTAGGCTTGACGGGTGTGACAATTGGAGTTTCCCAGGGGGCGTTGGGCACCGGCTCCAGCACTCCTTGCTCCACGAGCCGGTCCAATTCCTCGTCTATGCGGGGTTTCAGGGCGAACGGGACCCGGCGGGCCTTGTGCCTGATGGGTCGTACAGCGGGGTCTAGCTGTAGGGCAATGGGGGGTCCTGTATATCGTCCCAATGCCCCATCGAAAACCCCTGGAAACTCTTTGCATATGGCGTCCACGTCCACTTGTAAGCTAGTGCGGTTCACCCCGGTAACGGCTAGCCCCAGAGGTCCAAACCATGCCAGTCCCAGTAAGCTAACGTAGGGGCCCTTAACTACCAGCAAGTCCAATTGTTGCTTTCGCCCTCGATATTGCACCCTGAAGGTCCCCACCCCCATTGTAGGGACCTTACGTTTCTGGAAGTCCCGGAGGGTGAATGGGGCCGGCCTTAGTTTGGGACCCCCATTAGGGCACAGTTCCCTTAATGTTCGGGCCGAGATTATGGATAGAGTTGAACCCGTGTCCAGCTCCATGCGGCATGGGGCTCCCTCTATCTGTACCTCTATATAAATTTTCTCTGTGCTGGGATGGGGCAACTGGAATACCTGGTAGTCCGTGATCTCCGTCGAGTTGCCTTGGTGCATGGTGCCGTGTGACCTGGGGCTCCTGGGTCGGTCATCTGATGCTTGTCGACGGGTGAGTCGAGCCCGACACACCCGGGCGATGTGTCCCAATTTTCTGCACTGCCTGCACTCTGCGTTGCGGAAACGACAGGTCCTCCTCTCGTGGTTCTCCCCGCAGCTTGCACAGTTCCCTCCTTCTCGTCGAGGCTGCTGTGGTGTGTGTGCTGCTTGAGTACGCCGCTGTACTCGGTGTACTTCCTCCCTGTCAGATTCGGATTCGTCGGTGAGGTCTTCGTGGTAGACCCTCGGTTGGGATGGCGGGGCCGGTCGTGCCTCTTGCGTTGACCTCTCGGCGGCTTCGGTTGCCAGGGCTTCCTCCAGAGCAATCTGGAACGTGAGGTCTTTTTTGGCGTAGAGGCGTCGTTGCAACATCTCGTCCCTCAGGCCACCGACGAGGCGGTCACGAAGCATGTTCTCCAACTCTGAGAAGTTGCATAACCGGGCGGCTTGGCGGAGGGAGGTCACAAACCCAGTTATGGTTTCCCCCGGGGCTTGCCGCTTTGCGTAGAAGGCATTTCGGCAAGCTACCACCGAGGGCTGTGGTGAAAAGTGCTCCTTCAGCCGTTCCATTATTGTTTTGTAAGAGACGGTAGCGACATCTCTAGGTGCAAGGAGAGCCCGGGCGATTTCAAACGTCTCCTCTCCACAGACGCTGAAGAATGTCGCCCTCTTCATGGCATCGTTGGTGACTTCTTTCGCTTGCAGGAGGAAGTTGAAACGGGCGGCGTACCCTTCCCAGTCTCCTGATGCTGGTTTGAATGGCAAGAAGCTGCTGTCGGTTGCCATTCTGGGTTCCTTGGGTCCTGGAGCTGAAGCCTGGATGCACGGTGCGATGCAGCGGTGCAGCAGGTGGCGGTGCTGCGGTGCAGTGCGTGGTGGCGGTCAGCTCATCAGGATCCCACCTTCGTCGCCAGTGAAATATACTCGGAGTCGAGAGTGAATTTCATGCTCTTTATTCAGCTCATATTCATCAAGGAGAAGAAGAGAAGACGAATGGCTCTTTTCCCAAAACCATCTGCTTATATACATTATTTACACAATGGGCCTTGCGTGATTGGCTACTTCAGGGCTACACCTGTGGGCCAATTATATTGTGGATTGACTTCTGCCTGCAGCCTGATTGGCTGCTCCTACAGGCCAATCAGGTAGCAGATTCACTTCTGCCAGCCGCCTGATTGGCTGCTCCAGCAGGCCAATCAGGTTGCGGATTCACTTCCACCTGGAGTTGGATTGGGTAGCTCCCGCTGATTCTGAATCCTATTGTTCTAGGATTCAGCTCAGTACATAACAGTAACAAAATAAAAAAAATCCTTCCAGTAGCACCTTAAAGGTAAAGGGACCCCTGATAGTTAGGTCCAGTCATGGGCGACTCTGGAGTTGCAGCGCTCATCTTGTTTTACTAGCTGAGGGAGCCGGCGTACAGCTTCCAGGTCATGTGGCCAGCATGACTAAGCCGCTTCTGGTGAACCAGAGCAGCGCACAGAAATGCACCTTAGAGACCAACCAAGCTTGTCATTGGTATGACCCTTTGTGTGCATGCATACTTCTTCAGATACACTGAAACAGAAGTCACCAGACCCTTATATATAGGTATAAGGGTAGCGGTATTACTCAAAAGGGTGGTTGGAATGGGTGATTGGCTGATAGGTGTAGTAAACCTGTTAACGACTGCAATTGGTATTACAGGAAAAAGCAAGGGGTGCGATGGCTAAAAATAGCTTTAGTATAATGAGATAAGAATCCAATGTCTCTATTCAAACCAGGTCTCTCCATGGTTTTAAGTTTGGTAATGAGTTTCAATTAAGCAACTTCTCTCTCCAGTCTGTTTCTGATTTTTTTCTGTAATAAGAGAGCTACTTTGAGATCTTGTATAGAATGTCCTGGGAGATTGACGTGTTCTCCTACTGGTTTCTCTGTCTTGTGATTCCTGATGTCAGATTTATGTCCATTAGGGTTTGGCCTGTTTGTCCAAGACAGAGAGCTGAAGGGCACTGTTGAATGGCATTTGATGGCATACACAATGTTAGAAGATGAACAATTAAATAGTCCTGAGATGATATGTTTGATGTTGTTGGGGCCAGTAATGGTGTTGTCCGGGTGTATGTGGCAGCAATGCGGGTTCACCATCATGGTGAGCACGATTTGCGGTGGGGGCTTAACAAACCACTCCTGAGTCCAAAGGTGGGGGCATGAGTGGTCACTCCTCTGTTGCTGGGCAAATTCTGATGTTGCGATTTTGAGGGTCAGCCCCCTGGGTTTAAAAGCCAAGGAAAGAGTTTTCTCTTTCTCTTTGGCTGCGTTTTCGGATCCCCACCCTCCCTCCGCTGTTTTTTAGGCCTCTGTGTTGACATTGCTGTGCCTATCAAGGGGTCACCTGTATTCAGGGGCCTGGTAGGAATTTTTCCATTTGGCTGATTGGCTGGTGCCATCTGGTTTTTGCCTACTGCATAGCAAATAAGTCACAACTTGTAAGGTTGGCAGTTAGGCATTGGTTATTGGTTGTATGTGGGGTGTGTTGACTTCATTGGCCCCTTGTGTTAATGCCTGAGTTAGGGGAAATTCCGGTCAGGAATACAGGGGCTCTATGCAGTGTCCATATCCCCGGTAGGGGACCAGCAACACACATGGCCCCCTGGGAGCCTGAGGGGAGAAGGGAGAGCCTATTGGACCCGACTCCCTGTCTCTCCCTGTAGGGTTTCCCCTTGTTGACAAGGTGAGTTTATTTCTGTCCTTAGGTGACAGTTGAAGAACCAATGCCTATGCAACCACTCACTGGTTTGATTTGTATTCAATAAAAGTTGTGGCCAAATTCATGCCAAAAACCATTAGACAAAAATTCTGTCTATGGTGTGAGTTATTTGAGGGGTGGTTTTGGGGACCTCCACACGCAAAGTTGTCATCTGGGTTTATTGCAGGCTCTGGTGAATAATGGTGTTCAGCCAGAGCTTGAGGGGATACACTTTATTAGGAAAGGGCTTTAAGGTGGTTTTTCTCTAATTCTCTCTCTCTCTTTAAAAACTACATCTATCAACATTCAGTACAGTACACTCTACTCTAGGTTCTGGTGTTAAGCACTTCAGGCAGGGAATTGTTTTAGAGGTTTTCAGAAAGTACTAGCAACAATGCATATATATATATATATATATATATATATATATATATATATAAGCATTCCGACCATGATCTTCAGCTGGAAAGGCTCCCAGAGCACCAGACCTCAGACAGCCCCTGAACTATAATGTAGAAGACACGACACAAAAAGAAAGAAAGAAAAGCTCTCATAATTACCAATGTACAGTTTTATACATTGACCAGTAATGAAGGGCTATGTCTCAGTGTTAGAGCATCTGCTTTGCATGCAGAAGGTTTGATAACCAGCACATCCAGGTAGGGTTGGAATTGCCCCCTGCCTGAAACTCTGGGGAGCTGCTGCCAGTCAGTGTAGACAGTTCTGAGCTGCATGGACCAAGGGTCTGACGCGATATAACGCAGCTTCCTACATTACTCATGAAAACAGTTCAGGGAGAGGAGGAGCCAAAAAAATAGAGATGGTGTCTCAGCATAGCTCTATAGCCCCATCTCTTCCCTCTGCAGCAGCCAGATGGAATGTTGAAGGGCTCTCTTTGCAGAACCAGTGGAGGATCCCTCCTTCCCATCTGTACTTCAGCCTGATGGAATAGCTGGTGCTGGGTGACAGACTGTGTGTGTGCGCTGGGTTGCTCAACAGCACAGAAACTGTTAACTTTCTAAGGTTTAATATTTTATTATGTTTTTATATATGTTGGAAGCCACCCAGAATGGCTGGGGCAACCCAGACAGATGGGCAGGGTACAAATTTATTGCAGTCGTACCTTGGAAGTCGAACGGAATCCAGAAGTCCATTAGACTTCCAAAGCATTCAAAAATCAAAGTGCAGCTTCTGATTGGCTGCAGGAAGCTGCAAAAGCCCCGTCAGATGCTCAGCTACCAAAAGAACATTCAAAAAACGGAAGGCGAGCCAAAATGTTGGAGAACTAGGCTGTTCAATAATAGCTGTATTATTATTATTATTATTATTATTATTATTATTATTATTATTATTAAACTTCTTGCTGAACTACAAAATGCATAAACAGCATGGCAAATGTTGCCCATGTATTATGGTTGCCATACCTCCTTAAAGCACATACCTTCTTAAAGGAGGTCCCATAGCTGCATACATCCGTTTTTAAATAAATGTTTTTTTAAAAAGGATACAAAAGTCTTGTGGAATCCAGTCTGAGTTCTCTGCATAACATAAGCAAATGAAAATCCATCATGTTAAGCAAGTCAAACAAACAAACAAACAAACAGACCAGACCAGACCATAAATACCATGCAACAATGCCCAGCTAACAGCACCAGAATTAAATTGGGTAAATTCCTTCCTACCATGTTCATCCTGCTTCCATGTCGCTTCCACTACTTTTAACACTTTTGCTTACTTGAAGGAATATACAGGATGATCCACAGATAAGGAATCTACAGTCGGCAAATGGAAGAGGGTGACGGCACTAGAAACTCAGTTGAGCAGCCCCAAACTATCCAGAATGTACACACAGTGACAACACCGGAGGGGCAGTCTACTCATCCTTCTGGCAGCCGCAGAACTGCTGCCGAACACCCAGCCGTGGATGCCCCATTGCTACCTCAGGTTCCTGTAGGTGAGAATCTTACTGGGGAGCGAGCACAATGCTCTGCGAGAGGAGAACCAGCTATACATCTTCCCCCACCCATTCAGGATTCAACACTGGCAACATGTCAGCACATTGTTGGTCTCCTTGGACAGATCACTGATCAGCGTGAGTACGAAGTGCTTTAATTAGGTACAACAGCATTTCATTTGCTTGCCTCCTCCAAATCCAAAGGGGCTTTTGGTCTAGTTTCAGTTGGAGACACATTTTACATAGCCCTGGAAAAGTTCTAGAATATTCTACCAGTTTCCATTGGTGCTCCTTAAAAGTTCCTCTGGATTTCACAAAGTGCCACAGGGTCTTTAATAATAATAATAATAATAATAATAATAATTCTCAGTAGTGGCATCCACCCTGTGGAACGCCCTCCCAGCAGATGTCAAGACAATAAGTAACTATTCTACTTTCAGAAGACAACTGAAGGCGGCCCTGTTTAGGGAAGTTTTTAATGTTTGATGCTGTACTGTTTTTAATAGTCAGTTGGAAGCCGCCCAGTGTGGCTGGAGAAACCCAGCCAGATGGGTGGGGTATAAATAATAAATTATTATTATTATTATTATTATTACTATTATTAATACTCTGCCCATCTGGCTG
Organism: Zootoca vivipara; assembly: GCF_965207765.1. NCBI lineage: Eukaryota > Metazoa > Chordata > Lepidosauria > Squamata > Lacertidae > Zootoca > Zootoca vivipara. The sequence continues at coordinate 97,838,878 of NC_142582.1, read as the reverse complement.
GGTTTCCTTTGGGCAGCTTCCAACAAAATATTAAAATATAATATTCCTTCAGATATTAAAAGCTTCCCTAAACAGGGCTTCCCTAAACAGGGGTGCCTTTAGATGTCTTCTACAAGTCTGGTAGTTGTTTTCTTCTTCTTTGACATCTGGTGGGAGGGTGTTCCACAGGACGGGCGCCACTACCAAGAAAGCCCTCTGCCTGGTTCACTGTAACTTCACTTCTCTCAGTGAGGGAACTGCCAGAAGGCCCTCAGTGTTGGACCTCAGTGTCCAGGCAGAACGATGGGGAGTGGAGACGCTTCTTCAGGTATACTGGGCCAAGGCTGTTTAGGGCTTTAAAGGTCAGCACCAACACTTTGAATTGTGCTCAGAAACGTACTGGGAGCCAATGTAGGTCTTTCAAGACTGGTGTTATGTGGTCTCGGCAGCCGCGGCCAGTCACCAGTCTAGCTGCCACATTCTGGATTAGTTGTAGATTCTGGATCACCTTCAGAGGTAGCCCCACGAAGAGCGCATTGCAGTAGTCTAAGCGAGAGATAACTAGAGCATGCACCACTATGGCGAGATGGTCCGCGGGCAGATAGGGTCTCAGCCTGCGTACCAGATGGAGCTGGTAAACAGCTGCCCTGGACACAGAATTAACCTGTGCCTCCATGGACAGCTGTGAGTCCAAAATGACTCCTAGGCTGCACACCTGTTCTTTCAGGGGCACAGTTACCCCATTCAGGACCAGGGAGTCCTCCACACCTGCCTCCTGTCCCCTAAAAACAGTGCTTCTGTCTTGTCAGGATTCAACCTCAATCTGTTATCCTGTTAGACTATTAATATAGTCCATTTTCACACATGGTCATTTGAAACACAAAAAGGAGTTACATATGTAATACCAAGAGGCCTGTGTTAGCTGGCGGAGCAGCTAACTTTCATACCTTGCTTTGGGGGGGGTGGATCTAACAGTAGTGGATCTCCTTCATACCTTGCTATGGGGGGGAGAATGAGTTTAAGGAGTATGGTGCACCATTTCTGCTTCTACTGGGCTTGGCTATTTGATGGAATCACATTCTTATTTGCTGAAGGAATATAACTGATTGTGCAACGCCCTGTCTTCTTGGCAGAGGACGGCATCATGAGAGAACTGCGGGTCATGCGCAGAGAGATGCGGCTTTTGAAAGGTGAACAGCGCCGGACCACTGCCAGAGTAGTCTCCGTGGCGCATGCCTTTGAAGCATTCAAGGAACAGTTTCAGTGGCCACAGGGTTGAAGTCACATGATTCCTTCCTATGCAATGCATCTTCAGCCAACCATTCAGAACTTTTGGGTGCTTCCCTTTCTCCATGGATGTTGTTCAGCCATGTTTATTAAAATCTTCACCGTACAAACTACTCCCCACTTGACTGGTGATCAAAAGTCAGAAGGGTGTGCTTGATGACTGGCTGTCACCCTACTAGAGGTGGGGGGGAAGAGTGTATACTTTAGAGTAAGATGCTCTTGGAGTGTAGAACAGGTGATTGAACGGGTGGGATGGGATGGGAAACTTGTGCATCTCCCAGTCTACAGTTGCCTGTAACACAATGAGTTTTTCATCCTACCACTGGATCTACTCAGAAGTAAATTCCATTACTTCCGGGGGGGGGGGGGTAATCTGTTTGCAACCCTGTTGGCTCAGATAATCGTGGGAACTTTGTTCTATAATTTCCCCGTGGTTTTCATGGATGACACCATGTGAAAAACCTCGAGACAGTATTCTAGCGTACAGTTATTTAGGGAGGGATAGTGCTTCTGGTGGGAGACACATTGTGCTCCTTCAGGGATAGTTGGTCCACCTTTGATCCCCACCCAGCACTCAGCTCTCACCTGTCAGCTTATGGCAGCTTATGGCAGTGGCCACATCCCGGGAATAGCTTTGACTGGCAGACTAAACCAGGTGAGGGTAGCCGATGGGTCTCAAACCCTTGGTGAGTTGGAGACTTCCCCAGCATGTGAGTCCAACGGTCAAGAAAACAGTTTCTACATCTGCTGTAGAGGGAAGTGAGGAGCAAACGGGGCTCATCTACCTGGGAAGGTAGCCCAACTAGGAGAAGTTAACCTCTGATCCTAAACCTCCGCTGCCTTGCCATATATCTTCAGGAGAAAAAGAGGCTAAGGAGTCAATCGTACCCAAATCCGGAGCGGAGTCCCAAAGGCTGTTGGATGGCGCCTTGTATGCCTCCTTACAAGTCTGAAGACAGAGACCACCTGAATGCTGATATTTGTAAGCCACTCTCTTTGGGAGCCCTTTTTGGCAGAAGGGGGGAATAAAATGCTTTAATAGATTAATGATTCCGGTCCATATTTTTTTTCACATTCTAGAGATTGCTGCTGGTTAGTTTGGTGTCCAAAGTTTGAGAGGGGGAAAAAAAACTAAATAATAGACGCTAGATTCCTGGGCTGCCTATCCCACTAATAATTCTAATAACGAAAAAAGAAAGGCATTGTATCTTCAGGAATAACTTCAAAGATGAGTACAAGCAACACCAGGCAAATACACCTGAGGCAAAGTGGGCTTTGAAGATAACCTTGTGATACAGACCAGGCGGAGGCACCTAAAATCAATGCTATCAAATCTGCTTAAAATCCTGGCAATGAAAAATAGCTTCCTATCATTTTCTCAGGAAAGTTTTAATGGTTTCATATAAAATCAATGGAACAGAAGGACGTTTTCTTTTTCATTTGCTCATCCTGTCTAAATGTCTTTCCTAGGAATTGGAAAAATAATTTTCACAGATATCTTCTATTAAGTGCACAAGGAGAAATTCATACCACAGCACGGTCACTGTGTCAGTACCTACAAGCATTATTCTGCCTACCTTACACTATTAAGGCTGTAGACCTATAGCTATTTACCTAGGAGTAATTTCCATTGAACTCAATGGGACTGGACGTCACCGTAAAGGAATGCACTATTAATTTGGATAGACATATTCTAGTTCTCTTTTTGACATGCAACAATTAAATTTAGACTAACACTCTCTAAAGTTGGAAATAATTATAATCATCATTTTTTTTTAAAAAAAAAAAAGTATAATAATTAATAGGAAAAGTAATTCAGTAAGCCAGCAACTTACCCAGGAGTTACATTCCAGGCATCACGTCTAAAGCCAAAAATTGTGTATAGTCAAAACACATTGTGTTCAATGGTGGGTGGGATTGCCAAAGTCTTTTTTCCCCAGACGCCCACCCTCTTTCCACCCCCTTTTTATTTATTTAATATTTATTTTCCAAGCGTGTGAGGCTGATCGCGCACAAGTGAAATGCATATAAGTTGAAGACTTACAGTTCTTCATATGACATTATGTCTGCATCTCTACCTTATAATTTTTATAATTTTTATAATTTTTATAATTTTTATTGTCCCAACTTCAGAAGCCACTGATCTTTAAAGTGATGGATATTCACTCCATTGCTGGTGTGTGGGTCTCGGCGTGTGTGCTTATAATAATTGCACTTGTATTCTGCACTCATTTGTTATTTGACTCGCTCCAGCAGTTTTGCCATACTCCAATGGGCAAAACATTTTAGCATTTAAGCACACTAAAAATGCTAATTAGGAAAAAGGGTCGCTAGCCTATACATCAGTCTCATTTTACTGAGCTGCATGCTTAAATAAAGGCTGGTGGTCTCAAGCATGGGGATCTGTGGGCAGAAATTTCTTCTCAGTTTTTCTGTAGTAAGTTGCTGACAGGTGGGTGATATAATAGATTGGTACCAGGCCAAAACAGGTGGCACATCTGCTGGGGAATGATGAAGTGGCTGTAGCCTAGGTGTTCCTTGTGGAATTTAAAGATTGCATTCCTTTTATAGATTTATCTAGCTCATTAAAACAACACAGAAAGCTTTGTTGCATTTGACTTTAAAATTAAAATACTCCACAAAGAGCGATTTAATGCTCGCAGTGCTTGTATAAATATTTCATGGAGAAGGGAAGCAGAATAAATATATCAGAATCTCTTACCCCTAGCCAACAGCTCTTCACTGGGACAACTTCAAAGTAACAAGTTGTATCCCATTTGCAAAAAAAAAAGAGGCAGGGAGGCAAATTTTGCCAATTGCCCCATCTCTCTGTAGCCCCACCACCATCACCATGGCACTTTCCATATTGATCTGGCTTGCCCCCAGCAGCATATTTGCAGGACGGCAGGGGTAACAGAGAACTGTCCCAAATTCCCTCCTCTTTCAGTGGTTGCAACTTCTGCTGGATTCAACCCTGTCTGTTTAAACCCTGTTATTGGTTGGTTGGTTGGTTGGTTGATTATTTGCACTTAGAGCCCGCCATTCCCCAAAGGGTCTCAGGGTGGGTTGCAGACATAACCCAATCAAAAATTGGGGTTGCCATATTTCCAAGAAGTAAAAATCCACCCACAAAAGTTGCCCATTGAAAGAGTTGCTACTGATAAAAGAGGTTTGAAGTTGTTAGTGCCTGATCGTTCATCCACATGTTGGTCTGTAAATGAATGCTCCATTTTCTATATCCAAGAGTATCAATATTTGGGGATATACTCTTTTGTCCTCTTATATTGCTTTGCCATGGCATCAAATATGGTTAATTCCTTATTTACATTTCCTAATGTGAAATTCCCACTATAAAGCTATTTGGAAAAGGGTGATTTGTAATTACCCGTTTTTGAATTTTTCTCATTTAAGTCATTATATCACCATTATAAGTCACAAGAGTGTCCCTTTTCCTAAAAACACCAGCAAGAGTTGCTGTTAAGCCATTCATTGTAATTATGATAGGAGTCAAAAGTGAAAATATAGATATATGTGAAAAACCAGGCTGTCCATTTTTTCTAATAAATGAACAAATTATCTGCAGTTATTTTTGGTTTATCTATTGGATGTGCTGCTATACCACAAAGAAGAATGTAATTATGTATTAAAATCCATATGCTCTAAATGCAGCCAAGATCTGTGAGGAGCTGGTACCACTCAGTTCACATAAGGACACATTTAGAAAGTTGTAATATGCTTCCAATCTCCCACTTCAATAAAAGAAAACACAAAGGCAGTCAAGGTTGCTATGTACCTACCCTATATACATTAAGATGGATTATTTGACCACTAGGTCAGTTGTCATACATTTTCTAGTTTGAGTGATACAGATTTTGTAAAATGTAGGCAACCTGGAAGTGATAACAGAAAATAATAGTCCATCTGCATACGTTGACTATCCATTTTGTGTTGCCAATTGTGTTACCACCAATTGAGAGTGGATCACACTCATCCTGGTTTGATCATTAACTTTTTCCACTGGGGGGGGGGGGTTACATTTGAATCTGAAAATTAACAGGTCATACTTATTTGTTTATTTATTTTTATTTTTATTATGTGAATCCATACACAGTCTTTTATACATGTACCAATTATATACAGCATTAAACACCAATTTACACCTTTAAGGGTACATGCTTATTGTTTCTTTTCCCTTATGTTGCTTGCATTGAACTGTTATATACTCAAATATTGAATTCCACACACCAGATTCCTCTAACCTAACTATATTAAATAAAAAATAAAAAAATAAACTAAACAAATAGACTTCCCGCCATTTCTCAAAATACTTTACATTCGTAACATTGAATGTACTTACATTTCTTACCCCCTATTCCTATTATCATTTCTTGTACTTTCTCATAACATATCATACCATTATTTCTCATTGAATAATATATTCACTTTACACATGAGTCACTCTAGTGCTGCCATGGAGATTACGTCATTATTGTTTGTTTGTAGATATTTCCTAAAGATATCCCATTTTTAACAAATGGTTGTTTTGTATTTCCCCTTAGGGTATATGTCAGTTGAGCCAATTCTGCGTATTCCAAAAGCTTGATCTGCCATTCCCGTACTGTTGTTTTTTCCCCTTTCCAATTTGCTGCGATTAATAGACTGCAGCTGTGGCATACAGAAAAAATTCTCTTATATTTGTAGGAATATCACTGCTCAGAATTCCAAGAAGAAAGGCCTCTGGTTTCTAAGCAAAAGTTAATCTTATTGCATTGTGAGGCTTTCTGGCATCACTTCATAATGACATCCCTCCGCCACCCTCCTCACGCCCCATCTCTGTGTGAGCTGTGTGTAATAGATAGATGAATACCAATTAAACATAACACTTCATTTGTCTGACAAACTGTGTGTTGGCCTATGAAAGCTCATGCAACAATTAGCTAATATGCTACATCCCTCGTTGCCTCTCAGACTCATGATTGTGAGCTGCTACTTTAGTAAACATTAAAAACGGGGTGGGGGGTGGGGGGTGGATGGATCAGTGCTGGTTCCTGGTTTTGGCAGAACAACCAGAAATGTACTTTCGTTGAGGTTCCCTCCCTGAGTAGGCTCATCTCCTCCTCATTTAGGGTTGCCATACGTCCAGAATTTCCTGGAATGCTGTAGTCCAAAGCAGTGTCTGAGCAGAAGCTGCTGAAATGACTGGGAAAATCCTGACGTTTGGCAAGCAATGTCGGAAGTCAACATTTTGGCGAACTCCCTTAAAAATAGTTCAACATCTTTGGACCCCCAAAAAGCTAAAAAACAGAAGAAGAAGAAGAAGAAGAAGAAGAAGAAGAAGAAGAAGAAGAAGAAGAAGAAGAAGAAGAAGAAGAAGAGCTCAACAATTTTGTGTCCGGATTTTCACTTTTCGAAATATGGTAACCCTACCTCATTGTCACTCTTGCCTCTCCCTCCAGCCCCATTCCCTACCTCCCCTCAAAGAATGAGGGCAAGATGTGTTTCACCTCCTTACTCCCTCCTGGCTTGCTTGGAGAAGGCAAGTGTGAACTGGCAGCAACAGCAAATAACAACAACAATAATAATAATTTATACCCATTCCCCAGTCACTCTGGGCAGCTTCCAACAGAACATTAAAATACAATAATCTATTGGAGAAACATCAGGGCCAGCAGACTGGATCCACAGCTGCACTCAAAATTTATGAATGGATAAATCTGGGGAGGCCATTTTTCCAAATTTTCTCCAGGAGAATACTACAATTGTCCAGCAGTTTAGCAGGAGCTTGAAAAATATTTTTAAAAAATTGTCAGCTAATGATTGTCTGCACATTTTGGGCTCACCTTAAAATAATCTAAGAATATCTATTGCCTAGGAATAGATTTCCATTTATTAAAGGGTCAACCGATAAAGCATAGGCATTGTCAATATTTCAGAAGTAAATGGATGATATGTGAATTCATACAGATATTTCTGCAGTGAGAAATAAAATTGGTATCTGGAAAATTTAAATCAAAATGATTTAAACAATGCATGTGAAAGGGGGTATTAAATATTTGAAGCTTAGAGCAGCACAGCCTGTGGGGAAAATATTGATAAAATCCTCTCTTTTTTTTAATGGTTCCAGCTATTTAGGGTGGAAAAACCAGAAGGTTTCATCCATTATGTGCTAAATTTAAAAAGCATAGCCAAGCAACAAATATAATTCTCGATTAATATTTAATCATCAGGGCCACTGGTGCAGTATTAGAACAAGAAAATACATGAGTTTATTTGGCAAATTGCTTGTTTAATTGGCTCTAGAGATTATTTTTCTCTCTAATCACAGCACATAGGTCTTTGCATGCATGGAACAGAATAGAAAAGGCAGCCGCTGGATTGTGCTGCCTTCGTTAGCTGTGCAAACATACTGCTCAATTCAGTGACAAAATAGAAAAAGAATATAATATAATAGATACTTAGGGAATGCTGCAGGTCACGACTATAATTTTCTGGACCCACTACAAAGTACTTATTTTTTACCCTTAAAGCTCTTCGGGGATTGGGGCCATACAAGGGTCAGCAAACTTTTTCAGCAGGGGGCCGGTCCACTGTCCCTCAGACCTTGTGGGGGCCGGACTATATTTTGGGAAAAAATATGAACGAATTCCTATGCCCCACAAATAATCCAGAGATGCATTTTAAATAAAAGGACACATTCTACTCATGTAAAAACATGCTGGTTCCCGGACCATCCGCGGGCTGGATTTAGAAGGCGATTGGGCCGCATCCGGCCCCCGAGCCTTAGTTTGGGGACTCCTGGGTAAGATAATTATGAGCCCCCTAATCTGATATCCCTTCCAAATCTATACAATTATTATTATTTTTTGCTCTGTGCCCTAAACCTAAAGTTTTGTGCTGCCACTCAGAAGCGTATACTGACAGGATTCCTAGTTAAGACCCCCCAACCCAAATATTTTTATATTCCTTCCAAATCAGGGTCAAAGCTGTGTTCTAGTTTTCTGGTATTTTGTGCCATGGCCTTGAACATCACAGGAGGGGGAGTCCTAGCAACCACCTCAAACTTAATGTATTTTGTATGCCAAGAGATATTTATCACTTCGCCTACCTGGGGATGGTCCCTTCCTGGTCCACGAGGATGGGTGCCTGTTAAAAAGGCATCAATTGGCTGCAGTAATGCGTAAGGCACTCGCAGCATGTGGCCTGCTGGCCAGTGAGTTTGCACCTCATTCCTTCTGTATTGGGGCAGGTACTACTGTTGCGCACTGTTGCGCACTGGGGCCTGTCCGTCAACAGGATTAAGGATCTGGGTCGCTGGAAATCTGAAGCATAGAGGGGTTATGTTCGGATGTGGCGCTGAGGTGCAGTTGTTAATGTTGTTCTGTTGTTTCCTAGGTCTGCCTAGGTTTGGATAATAATAATAATAATAATAATAATAATAATAATAATAATAATTTATTATTTATACCCCGCCCATCTGGCTGGGTTTCCCCAGCCACTCTGGGCAGCTTCCAACCGAATATTAAAAACAGTACAGCATCAAACATTAAAAACTTCCCTAAACAGGGCCACCTTCAGTTGTCTTCTGAAAGTAAAATAGTTACCTATTGCCGTGACATCTGCTGGGAGGGCGTTCCACAGGGCGGGTGCCACTACTGAGAAGGCCCTCTGTCTGGTTCCCTGTAACCTCACTTCTCACAATGAGGGAACCGCCAGAAGGCCCTTGGTGCTGGATCTCAGTGTCCGGGCTGAATGGTGGGGGTGGAGACGCTCGGGCATTTGGATAGTCAGGCACAGCATTGTCCACTGGGCCGGCAGGAGGGCGGCGGAGTCTGGATTCGGACGCAGGCTCGGACTCCCCGACCATGTGTGCGTCTCCTGGGTGTCCAGACAAATAATGCGTTCGGAGGAGCTTCTCCCAACGGTGCGGACGAAGGTGTCTGCGGAAGACACACCTGCGGTGATGGAGGTGCAGCTGGGTGAGAACGATTTGCCAGAAGCTCCTGGCTTGAGCCTGCGGACCCACATGCAGGAGGACTTGGAAGAGTTGAAGGCAGCTCTTCCTGGTCTCAAAATCTTTTGGTTGCAGCTGTTTCAGCGACATGCGTGGCGAGGAAACCAATGCCCAGCTGCCACCGAAAGGGTCAGGAGGCGCATCCAGAGTGAAGTGGCCAAGAAGGTTCTGGCTTTGGGCGGGACAGTGATCCGTCATCCGGGCATTACCTTCCGTGATGCGCCCTTTACAGGCTTGATGGGGTTCATCTGTCTGTGATTGGGAATGATTTGTGGCTGACCTCCTTTCCCTGCTGCGTAGCAAATCGTCACAACTTGTAACGTTGCAGATAGGCTCTGGTTCAGGTGATAGGGATGGGAGAATGCTCTCGCCATCCCTATGTGAAGGGTATTCTGTTAAAGGAATCCAGGGACTCAAATGGTTTGGTCAATATCCAAGAGGGGGTTGTGCCCGTGCCTGAGTCCAGGGGGACATCTGGGTGGCGGACATAGTCTGTTCCCAGCTTTTTGCCTATCCAGGTGTTCACCCTTGGCTGACCTATGCTGGTGCCCTGGGTCAGCGCTGCCTGCAAGGGTGCAGGGAGCTAGTCGAACCAGAGCCTATGCAACCACTCACTTTCTGTAATCAATAAAGTTGTGGCCTAAATTCTGCCAAAAACCAAAACTAAAATTTGAGTCAAGTGTGAATTTATTTAGGGAGGAGGTCTCTGGGTCTGAACACACAAATTCAACGCGTCACTAAATGAAGCATAAGGGGTGGGTGGGATCCTTATGAAACCTCTCTACTCTGAATCAAAGCCCTGTGGCAGACTTTGAGACACCAGCTGTTATCACAACACATCACAGATTCTTTTGGGTTCTTCCCTTTTTAGAATTTCTCTTTACAAATTTCCTTCTTTTTCAGATTGTGTTTTCCCCTCAATATCAAAGCAGACCACATGGTGATAAGAGTTTAGTATCTACAGATATACAGGAAATTAAGGATAAAGTTATGGAGAGATTGCAGCACATGAGCTGGTTTGGGCCAGTTTCTGTTCCTCTTCTTGTGCACTGATGATGAGAGATGATGTGATTTATTTTTGATATAATCGGACATTTTTATGAATAGCTGATTCTAAAAGAAGCCAGCTTTCTTTTTCTTTTTTTACAGATCCTACAGCATTTGTCTAGCCCATTTTAGGTTGCCCTGCACCCCATCTCCACCTTCCAACCACACACACACAAACACACACACACACTTGCTCCCTGTAGAATTAGTGTGATTCCAGCTCACCATACAAACATCTCAGATCACAATTCAGTACTACCTTCCATATTATATTGATAATTGAATGAGAATTATGATGACTTTATTGCTAAAAAAGTAGAATTAACCCAATGCCCTGTTGTATTTCATAGCAAAGCAAAAGGAAGCTCATGTGCAAAGTTGCAGGGTAAATGCTAGTCTGAGGAGGGTTGAGAGAAAATACAGAATTGCATTTCCATAATGCTCAAGAGCATGTCATTGGAACTAAAATGCGATCAGCATTTTTACAATCATATCGGATGCCCAAATATTGTTTCTTTTTTCCTTAATGCATACTGATTCATTAAAGATGAAAGTAACAGAACTGGGAAAGCCCTGCTGTGTGCCTCTGGGCAGGTACTAGCCTGCCATTCTGTTGCTTTTGCAGAAGCCTCCCATCTGACCACAGTGAAAGGAAAACTCCTTGGAGTCAGCTGCTGTTCGGTTCCAGAAGTGTTTACTCTCATTTCTTGGTTTCACTTCCCTTTGAACTTTAATCAGCTGGCCATTGCCAGATCCATTCTATTGGAGGTTTGTTCAATGATTTAGGTTTAATCAGTGGCAGCCGAAGACTTTCCATGGCCCGGGACGGCACCATGGGCGTGCACCCAGGGGCGGGGTGCCGCCCCACGCAGCATGCATGTGCGGTGTTGCTGCACATGATGCGTGCACAGGAAGCGCACGATGCATGTGCCGTACGCAGTGGCTCCGCACCTGTGTACTACGCAGCGGAGTCACCGACAAACCTCAGTGCTGTATTGGGATGCTGCCACCCGGGATCCTCTGCTCGCGGCTGCAGCGGCTTCATCGGTGGAGGTGGGGAGGGGGCGCTGCCCCCTGAGTGCCGCCTGGGGTGCCCTGCCCCTATCACCCTCCCTATTGCTATGCCCCTGGGTTTAATTAGCCACTAACCATATGGCTGAGGATGAGGCTTCACCAGAAAGGGCTTTAGTTTGAGCAGGGAAAAACCAGTAAACCAGCCAATGCTACTGTCGATTCCTGCAGCCCCTGTTGGCTCTGCTGGCTCAGCTATCCCTTGCCTCCTGCAGGGGCAGCGAATCACAAGACCAGGTGCCAGCAAAAATCACGATGCAGGAAAAACCGTGAAGCCAGCCAATGCCTCTGCATAGCTCCACCCTTATTTCAGACATCGTGATATATTGTGATGTTTAGTTGGTGATATATCACGATGTTGAAAACCAGATGTCACCCAACCCTAGTCTTGATGAGAAACATCCTGCCATTTGCCTGTCACCAGACATTTGTCTGCATTGGGCACCATTTTCCATGAAGCTGCACCACAGCATACAGTACAAAAGCTTCATGGGGCTGAAAGCAAGACAACAGAGTACAGCAACTCTGGCTCTGTGGCTGTGTCAAACTGTGTGGTTTGAAGGCTTCATTGTCTTCTCGGGGGTGTTTTAATGACAGATTAATTACTGGTTGTCAATAGCAGCAGAAGTACTAATTATGTGGGAGAACAGGATGAAAGAGGTGTTTAGGGGTCATTCTGGAGCACATATTGAACTGAGTGGAACATGAGAGAAAAAAGTGGCCACAAAAGCAAATTGAACACTGAAGTTAGCAGGGAGACAGAAAAGATCAACATACGGAGTATACTAGACAGCGGCTGAGCAAAATGGAAAGTAGAAACCAACATTGCAGGATGTGTGCTATCAGCATAGCTGTCAACCCTCTCTCTCTTTTTTTGCTGGAAATTCCCTTATTCCAGTGCCGTTTCCCGCTGCTATCCTGGATTGTTAGATATACCGTAGACTGTCCCCGGGACAGGCGAGGCTGCTGCTGATCCCTTATTTTCAAATCCGAAAGTTGACAGCTATGGCTATCAGCCTGAATATGGAATCTCATGAAATCTGGATTCATAGGTGTTGCCTGCTTCTGGTTGTTTGAGTGAGAACATCACCCTCCTTCCTAGCCAGTCTGTGATGAAGAGGATGGACTTTTCCAACCCTGGTTCCATGAGCATCCTCCAGCAGGTCCATGGAATTTCACAACCTCCCACCACAGGTGCCTCCCTTTCCCCTCTTGCAGCAGCCAGTCACCACCACCCCTTCAAAGCACTGAAGCACCCACAAATAACACATACCCTACTTATTACCAGTTTTTTATGAGGGCAAGAAGAGGATGCTGTGGTTTCAATTGACTGCACCTGCCTGAAGTGGTACACACAGTCCAAGCAAAGTTTCTAAACTCTTTATTCTGTTAATTGCATAAACTGCCCCCCTGACATGGCATTCACAATGTTCTATGTCGGTTTTCAACTATGCTGGTAGATCATTCACACTGCCAAGATTTACTGAAGCTGTCAATCTTACAGTCCTCCTACACAATGTGTGAACGTACATTGCCAAAGTGTTGACAGTGTGTCTATAGTTTTGACAGCATGTTCAAAGTATTGAATACTTTCCCCTATTCCTTGCATAAGAGTACTATCCTCTTCAAAGACCATGTCTTTAGTTGCATGGCCTGTAATTTCCAGGCTCATAGGTCACAGTGTAGTCAAATAACTGGAAGTAAGAAAGCCACAATTCCTCTCCTTCCTCAATTGTGGGTTAAAGTGCATTTCCCTAGTTGATTTTTAAGACCTGCATTGTCTGCTTATTTGAATCACGTTTCTACAATGAAAGTACTCAATGTGACCTATGCTTCAACAGCAAAACCAATATAAAAATGATAATACTCTGACCAAATAGACACATAAAAGCAATCTTATTTTAAGACAAGACTGGTCAGTAGCTTGCAAAAACCTTACTGAAATCAAGATATATGAATCCTTATGTTGATTCTATTTTCTATTTGATCCACAATTTTCTTGGTACTTCATCCTATTCATACTACCTAGACGTGGGTGGCACTGTGGTCTTAACCACTGAGCGTCTTGAGCTTGCCAATCAGAAGGTTGGTGGTTTGAATCCAACCAATAGGGTGAGCTCCCGTTGCTCTGTCCCAGCTCCTGCCAACTTAGCAGTTTGAAAGCATGCCAGTGCAAGTAGATAAATAGGTACCTCTGCAGCGGGAAGGTAGATGGTGTTTCATGCGCTCTGGCTTCTGTCACGGTGTCCTGTTGTGCCAGAAATTGTTTAGTCATGCTGGCCACATGACCTAGAAAGCTCCCTCGGCCTGAAAGTAAGATGAGCGCTGCATCCCATAGTCACCTTTGACTGGACTTAATCATCCAGGGGTCCTTTACCTTTTCCTTACCTTTACTCCCTTGATCAAAAACTTAGGCAAAATAGTTGACCCATTGCACTAGCAATTCATTTGTGGGATGATTACATGAATCATTTCTGATCAAAGATATTCAGACTGTCAGCTGAGCTCTCAGTCAAACTGAGAAGCAGCAACTGTGGCAGAAAAAATAACTCAATCCAATTCAATCCCTTTAGTCAAGAATGTTATAAAATATGGTACCATCAAATGCATCCCCTGCTGTGAAAAGATCTCTCTTTTTTCCTTGTTACTTTAACTTGCTTTTCCAGTACCTTTTACATTTTATAAAAGGCCATTATTCCAATTTGATCCATAGGGGAACTGAAGTGTACAAAAATAAGCCTATGGTCTAAGCCAGAACATTTGTGAGCTAATCTTTCCTTTTACAGGAAGAGAGCCTGTTGTGTAATATGAGAAAAATTACCTGGGTAAACAACCCGAAATGTGCCTATCATTTAATGTTTGCTTCAACATTGCTCCAATCTAAGAAGCTACTAAATGAGAAGTGATTAATCTCTCAGAGTTGGCACAGAGTTGTGCATGATTCTTAATGAGGGAGGCCAAGGAGGGAGACCAAGGAGATTTTCAGTCCCACTCAGTGATCATAAAGATCCCACAGTCAGGTACCCTCAGGGTATTTCCTCTGAAACTAGTTCTAAATGCCAAAAAGGATTTCCTAGCTGAGGTCACTGTGTTAAATTAAAGAGTCTAGAGTTGAAAAGTGCATCACTTCAAATAGTTATTGGTTTGTTGGTTGGTCTGTCTGTCTGTCTGTTTGTGTTTGTTTGTTTGTTGCATTTAAAACGCTGCCTTCCTCCTAAAGGAGCTCAGGGCAACAAACGCAGACAAGATAGAACAATTAAAACATCTAAAAATGTATATTTTGACAATTTCACCACTGTTTTTAATGTCTGCTTTTTTGCAATTGCTAATGAATATTTTATACTATTTTATGCAAACTGCTTTAAGAGATTTTTATTAAAACAAAGTTATATATAAATCTCTCTTAACATAAATTAAATTAGATATAAAGGGTAAAAGTGTTGTTGTTGCCAAGGACAGCAACTTCACAGAGGGGAGATTATGAGCATGTCTTGTGTTCTTCTTGTGGGCTTCCGGTAGACATCTGGTTGGACAATATGAAAAGAGGATGCTGGACTTGTTAGACTTTTCTTCTGATCCAGCAGAGATCTTCATATGCTCTTGCAGCTGGCTAGCACCACCCCAAGTGAATTCCATCGCACCAAAAGGACATTTGATACTTACAGAGAAGCATGCACTTCCTAGGCCCTAAAGTAAAGGTAACGGAGCCCTGACAGTTAAGTCCAGTCGCGAACGACTCTGGGGTTGCGGCACTCATCTCACTTTACTGGCCGAGGATGCCGACATTTGTCCGCAGACAACCTCTGGGTCATGTGGCCAGCATGACTAAGCCGCTTCTGGCAAAACCAGAGCAGCGGACGGAAACACCATTTACCTTCCTGCCGGAGCGGTACCTATTTATCTACTTACACTATGATGAGCTTTTGAACTGCTAGGTGGGCAGGAGCTGGGACCGAGCAATGGGAGCTCACCCCGTCACGGGGATTCAAACTGCCAGCCTTCCGATCGGCAAGCCCTAGGCTCAGTGGTTTAGATCACAGCGCCACCCGCATCCCTCCTAGGCCCTACAACATGGCTTATTGGATTTGGGTTTATTACAGCATTTAGAATTGTAAGAACAAAAGGTCTCTGCAGCAACAAGATGAAGCCAAAGCGTTTTACAAATGGGCCAGCAGAGATGGAACTAGCACAAGTGATTTCCGTATGGAGTAGCCTTCACTGCTACCAGATGGAGGAATCATGGTCCAGGAAAGATGGCATTCCAAGGCATTCCAGGAACATATCACGCCATAGCAGCTATAATGCATTTTTGCTCATGGAATTCCCATGGAATTCTGGGTAGTGGGGAATAACAAGTCTTCAGTTTCTCAACTTCGCTTTGTAGATCAGATCCATGTGAGATGACTTTCCAAAAGTGACATGTTAGGAGACCAGCTTATCCTGCCGATCACTTTGCAAGCAGCAAAGCTCAGCATTCCAGATATTATCATTACACAGCTGTGTGTGAGAATGACCTTCTTATTTCTAAAAAGAAAAAAGAAAAAAAAAAGCTCTGACATCATTTGGTGGTATCAAAGGATCTGAAACTGTGCCATAAGCAGTGCCTCCGTGTATAGCTGCTGGTATCATTGGAGATGTGGCAGAGTAGGTCAAACTTGCTAGGAGAAAGAAAATGGACAAAGCAATATCAGACCTTGCATTCACAGCAAATGATGGCATTATTAGAATCCTGGGATTTCATACTCATAAGCTTTATTGTGATGAGGAGGTCCTCTTGTTAAAAAAATACAGCAACATTTGGGTGGATTACTAGAGCACGTGGGACTTCCTGTTAACTGGTTATGGCAGGTGAGTTGGGCTTCTCATCTCCCATGCTGCTTCTACTTCAAACAAGGACTTGGTCTAAAAGGATAACCAGTTTTAGGTACCCATAATCTGTCCCTAGGAATTCTACATAAAGTATTGAATACCCTAAGCAAGACAGAAATTAGAGTCGGGTTCAGAAGCCACATTCCTGGACCCACTCTTCCTCCTGGGCTCCCTCAGTAGATGGGTGTCACAGAGTGAGCTGGTCAGTAAATCATACAGTTCAAAGTTGAAGTTAATTTTATTAGCAAAAATATAATCTTCACAGACTTAGCTGAGCATCCAGTCTAATGCTCTGTAGGACCTACTCCATGAAATCAGTTGCTGAGACTAAAGGTCCCCACCTACCAACAACTGTCTATGTCTCCTCCTCTCTAGGCCTCTCTAGGGCTTATTCCAAGCAATTGGAGACTGCACCTGCCTGCAGACTGCCTTTGCTCCGCCTGTTTCATGCCTCTCCTGGTGACGCGAAACAGTGGGGACAGGAGCTTGTTGTAGCAGGAGGGGACTCTTCACCAGCCTGACTCATCTTTGCCTCCCTCTTCCCCTGCTTCTTTTTCTGGACTTCTCTCTGCCACAGACTCTCCCTGCTCACTAAACCCTGTCATCTCTTCAGCTTTCGACACCTCCTGTTCCCAGTCTTCTTCCTCTGGCCACTCAACATCATCCCACCACCACTCCCTAGGCTCTGAGCTTTCTTCCCTTGGTGGTTCCCCAGTTTGTTCCTCCCACCATTCCTCTGTGCCCAACCAGTCCATGACAGTAGCTTGGGGTTTTAATCTCTGAGAACGTTGCCCTTGGTCAAGTACTTGCTTGGCATGCACAATGCCCCAGGTTCAATCCCTGGCATCTCCAGGTAGGGCTGGGAATGCCCCTGCCTGAAACCCAGAGTTGCTGCCAGCCAGAATAGGCAGTATTATGCTAGATGGGCCCAATAGTCTGACTCAGCTTCCTATATTCCTCAACCATTCAATATTAGTTTTTAGTATTTGTTTGCATTTGTGTTTAATATATCTGTTTGTTGTAGATGTGGCTCTCTTATTTCTCTGTGTGTATCTCCATTTAATTCCGGCATTCTGTCTTCCATTATTGCTGAGATTTTCCTCTCTTACACTCTCATTGCATTACTTAACTTTAAACTTTACTTACGATTAAATTTGGCCTCTATATTTCCAGACTGCAGTCTAATTTTCAGAAAAACAGAACTACAGTAAGTAAACCCCCATTTGTCCTCCTCTCAGTGGACTGTAAGATATAATCAAAACATCTAATAACTCCTTGCCATAAATGAATTCAACGATTAAGCAAATTATGAACTTTAAAGGTACAATTTGCAGATTAATGGCAATTCATCTCTTTTCCACAACACTTCTGTAAAGTCCTCTTCCTAGGTTATAAAATGTTATACTGAATGTGCAGCTATTTTATGTACATTATTTTATGTTCATTTATTTTCTGCACAATTTATATTTTATGCTCCTTTTTTTTCACCCCATCTGCATCTCTCTCCCCAACTGGAGCGTGGGGCTGCCATACGTGCTCTTTTTCCAGGACACATCCTCTTTTTCAGGGGTACGTAAAATGAGAGTTGCCATAGCGATCCATAATTAAAAGTAGAAGTCGGCAAATGTGTCCTCTTTTTTGCACTTCAAAATATGGCAACCCTAAAACCCCTTTCCAGTCCTGGGAGGAGCACGAGGAGCATTTGTGCGACACACCCACGTGCTGCAGCTGACACACTAACGTGTCACGACACAGAGTTTGGAAACCTCTACATAAATTATGACTTCCCACTCTGCATCATTTTGACAGTATCTAGGTCTAGGTAAAGCCTGGTTCTGGGGTAGAGGACCCGCCCACCACAGATTTGTAATAACTGGCCTTGATACCAGATTTCTGGGTGGCGTGGGTTGAGGAAGTTAAAGGGGAGACATAGTTGGTTTGATGTGAATGCTTTTTGGTCCTGGGAGAGGTTGAGATTTTGTTTATTTGTTAATTATGGTTTCTGAATATTGCTTTATTATTTGAGTATGTTTTAAATGGATGCTATGTTGTATGAAATATTAATGTATTATATGATTTCCCCCACTTTCCCCCCTATGGTAATATGTATTGTATATGTCTCCTCCTCCTCCTCCTCCTCCTCCTCCTCCTCTTCTTCTTCTTCTTCTTCTTCTTCTTCTTCTTCTTCTTCTTCTTCTTCTTCTTCTTCTTCTTCTCCTCCTCCTTCCTTCCTTCCTTCCTTCCTTCCTTTCTTCCTTCCTTTCTTCCTTCCTCTTTCTTTCTTTCTTTCTTTCTTTCTTTCTTTCTTTCTTTCTTTCTTTCTGTAATTTGCTTGGAAACCTTCAGGTGACAAGCAACTAATACAGGGGTCAGCAAACTTTTTCAGCAGGGGGCCAGTCCACTGTCCCTCAGACCTTGTGGGGGGCCGGACTATAGTTTCATTTTTTAAAAAAAAAAAAACCGAATTCCTATGCCCCACAAATAACCCAGAGATGCATTTTAAATAAAAGGACACAATCTACTCATGTAAAAACACCAGGCAGGTCCCACAAATAACCCAGAGATGCATTTTAAATAAAAGGACACATTCTACTCATGTAAAAACACCAGGCAGGTCCCACAAATAACCCAGAGGTGCATTTTAAATAAAAGGACACATTCTACTCATGTAAAAACATGCTGATTCCCAGACCGTCCGCGAGCTGGATTTAGAGGCCGATTGGGCCGCATCCGGCCCTGGGCCTTAGTTTGGGACCCTGAACTAATATGTCTAATAAATGACATGTCTGAATGGCGGGTTAGGACTCCCTGCTGTCCCAAAGCCTGAACTAAGGTGGATCCCAACAGCAGCAGTGCCACCATGCAAATATATGGTAAAACAAAAATAAGAAGCATATCCTCAGATGCATTTTGGGGATAAAGGTGGGTCTCAGGTTGGAAAAGGCTGAAGACTACTGACCTGTTCTGATTGGATACTGATCTCTTCTTGAACTGAAATACTTATGTGCTCCCATGCTGCTCCTGCAAACACATTTCCCATACGCACAATGGAAAACCTTCTCTTGGCACTTGCTTATGGCTACTTCTCACCCCCCATGTATATTTCGCAGTGCATTTCCTAGCAGAGAAGTGCATGCCCCATGGAGAGAAGTGCTTAACACAACATGCTATTAACACTCCTAACACCCCAGTGTTGTCAGGGACTGGGCAGAGGAGGAATGGTGGAGACCGCCTCCCCAGCCTGACGCTTCCAGAAAAGAAGAAGACCGTTCAGAATTACAACAGGGGTTTGGGGGAGATCACAAATGTTCCTCCTTTGGAGTGCCGTAGAAAGGAAATGCTTCCGTGTCTTCAACTAACATGCATGATCCAATTTATATTCTACCCAACTTATTTCCCCCTCCTCTGTGTGTGAAACCCATGCAGCACATCAGGCTAGTATAAAGAGTAGGGAGTTTGGGAGTGGGGAAAGTACAATCTTATTTGCCAGGGCAACTTTCCCCCGTTAATGGGATTTTGAATACCATCCAAGTTCCCTTCTCTGCATATATAGCGACCCTGCTTGGGAGACTGCATTGGGAGACATTTCTCTGTGGTGTTGTCAATTATTATGTTTGCATGCGCAGGTTACATTCATTTATGCTGTTACAGCAATATAACAGCATCTATTTGAGCAATCTTCCCTTAGGGACAGTCAATGTGGAAATCTAACTCATTTTATGGTCTGTTGCATAAAAGCTACAGCATGAGTTCCCTTTATGAGCTTCTCTAGAAAGGTATTCCTAACAAACTCCCAAGTACTTCAGTCATAATATTCTTTGGGAGTATCATGCTTGCTGTGCTTGATCTCTGTTTACGTGTTGACATGCAATGTGTTTGAGCAGTTGGTCACTAAGACACTTTATCTTTCTTTTTCTAGTAGTGGCATCCGCCCTGTGGAATGCCCCCCTGTCACAATCTGTAAAAATGGCGATAGAGGTTTCCCCCCAGATACATGGGAGTTTAATATTTGTTAGTTAAAGTTATATCCCACTTTTGTTCAAAGGAACTCAAGGTAATATTTATGACACATACAGAAGATCTCCCATCCAGACAGTGACCTAACACAGACCTAGCAATGCCTTTGACTTCAGTCAATGTTGGTACATCTTGTTGCCCTGGACCATAACCTTATAGCTAATAGCTCATCATAGTGTGGTACCTGTTTTATATACTACGTCTACCATTCAAATCGATTCTCATTGCTGATCCAGGTCCTATAAGGCAGATTACAGATACAGAAATGTTGGGGATATAGTTCTTTGTTTTGAAGAAGATATGATAACTGGGTGGCAGGCAATTGAAATCACATGAAAACTGCATGGGCGATTAGCAGCAAGAACGCAGCCCTCACTGTAGTGAAAGCTAAAATTTCTGTTACTGCCACTGAAGCAAGTTGAAAAAATTTGCATAATTGCTAGCCACCCATCCACTTGAAGGAAAATATGCTGTGAAGTCCTATTAGCAAGTGTCAGTTAAAATATAGCTATGCTTATAGGATGTGAGTGATTCATCTGATAGACTTGAAATGTTTTCGTTGCTCCAAGGCAAGGGAAATATATATGGGGAAATCCTTGCAAGTAGACCATTGTGAAATGGACCTGTTTCTTTCTTTCTCTCTTTTTACAATTAATGCTCTTTCTTTTTTTGCCCCATCATACTTTTCATCCAGGCTTAAGTATACAAAGGAAGCGGCTCTTCAAATGAAAGGAAAATGCAACATTGATTATACTGACATGCCAGTGAACAAGGTTTTGTCCTTGATGAGGAGTCAAAGTAGCACTCTAAGCTTCAGCTGTGGCAACTCCAGAAATTCAGAATAAAATACCTGGCTCCTCTAGTTAAGAATGCTGTAAGGGCAAAAGAGATAAAGGACGTGGTAGACATATGAATTTGCAAAGAAGCACCGGGAAGCTGGGAAGATACATATGGATTTTTTAAAAAAATAAATTAAAAATCAACTTCCTTTATATCCTTTGCTTTTTTTAATTAGCCGTTACAAAGAATGTACTTTTGACATACCAAGAACCGATATCATATATAATTATAGCAACTTGGATGTTTTTTGCAAGATACGGGAAGCTTTTAATAATGCCTAAATTGCCTGGATGGGAGAAGAATATGCTATAATGAGGTAGCTAAAGCTGTGCCCTCTAGCTATTGTTAGACTGACATTCACATCTTCCCTCTCTGACCAGGTTGGCTGGAGCTGATGGGAGTTGGAGTCCAGCAGCATCTTGAGAACACCAATTTGGCAACTGCTGCACTAATGCTATTCCAAGGTTTAGGAGGATGAAATGTGTTGGCTATTCTTTTGCTATAATGTCGAAACTAACCATTTGTATATGTACACAAGAGAAGAGGCAGAGTTACAAACATTTTGCAAATTGACCACTTTTGCCAACCTCTGGAGAAACAGTATACCTGAAGAAGTGTCTCCACCCCCATCATTCAGCCTGGACACTGAGGTCCACTTCCGAGGATCTTCTGGTGGTTCCCTCACTGTAGAAAGTGAAGTTAAAGAGAATCAAGCAGAGGGACTTTTTGGCAGTGGCACCCTATGGTCAAATGTCAAGGAGATAAAGAACTAAAATATAAAGAACTACACAACTTTTAGAAGACATCTGAAGGCAGCCCTGTATTGGGAAGTTTTTAATGTTTGACATTTTATTATATTTTTATATTTTGCTGGAAGCTTCCCAGAGTGGCTGGGGGAACTCAGCCAGATGGGTGGGGTATAAATATTATTATTATTATTATTATTATTATTATTATTAAACAAACCACATACTTCAAATATTATAAACTATGTGTTTGAAATGTTATAGTTTCTATTGCATCTATTCTAGATTTTATTATTGTATTTTTGTATTATTGCCTTTTGTATGTTGTTGTAGAAAACACAAAACACAAAAAACTTAATTATGAGACCAGTGTCACATTTCAAGAGAGTGCTGGGGGTGCCAGTCCCAAAATAAATGCAGGGGGGGGGATAACATGTAATGACTGCCATGGGGAATGTAGCATAACACAAAAATGGAGAAACATCTACTGTACTTCCAAAAACCTTGTGCTTACTGTGGGAAGTCAGCTATGTCCTGCTGGTCCTGAGAACATACAATGATCAACAATCCTTGTTGTGATCATACATTATCGATCACACACACACACACACACACAGTTGCTGTCTAACAGCAGCAGTGAGCATTCCTCAGCACTAGGAAAAATATACAAGGAAGACACACCATAAATGTGTCCACATAAATCTCTTGGGAGGCATCTGCACATTTTCCTCCATAACTTTATTTTTAGGAGGGCTACAGACTTAAACAAAAGAAAAGAAAGCTCACGGGCTGGGGGACCAGCAAAAGCCTTTAGCAGGCTCATGGCATCCACAGACACCAGGTGACAACCCCAACTTACAAGGTCCTCACGCAAGTAAGGGCAGAGAGAACACATGTTGCAATATCTAATTTTCGCAACTGTCTCCCCACCCCTCCCCAGTTGTGAATATTGTACCATCTGCACATCTAATACTCTAGCCAGCCTTTCTCCACCTTGGGTCCCCAGATGTTGTTGGACTACAACTCCCATCATCCCTGACGAGTGGTCCTGCCAGCTGGGGATGATGGGATGATGGGAGTTGCAGTCCAACAACATCTGGGGATCGAAGGTTGTGAAAGGCTACGCTAGCCCCACAATAGTGGGTGACAATGTCCTCCTCATGCAGGGAAGAGACGTACCTCACATGCAGGTAAATGACCAACAAAGGAGCAGGACAAGCTGGTATTTGACACCCAGTTTTTCATTATAATTCCTAGTATACTCACAGTAACTGCAATACAGTATCTGACCCATGGGTGAAGAGGCGGTGACATGAGCTGAGCGCCTAGGTGGATTTTTGTAAAAATGTTTACCCATTTCCTTCTGAACACGCCGTGCATTGGATATGGCAGATGTTCTGCTGGCATAGCAACAGCATGTCACCACTCCCAGCCTAATGTGATTACTGTATAAGATTCCTCTCCCTATAGCGAAAGTTTCTCCTGTTTCTAAGGCCACTCTGGGAACTCTTGACTTGCTTTATCAGGTTCCTGATTTATACATTTATTTATTAAAAATATGTATATACCGTACTACTATTCATAAAAATATCAGAGAGGTTTGCAACGATTCTGCATAAAACCACACAATGCAAACTGTATAAAAGGTTTAAATTAGAAATCAGTTAGCTATTATGGAAATGTGTCTTCTTGATTGCCTGCCTAAGCCAGATGGAATAAAAGAGTTTTCAGCAGACATTTAAAAGCTGAATCAGAAGGTGCTTGCTTGCTGGATCCTGTTGGTGGAGTGTTACACAGTACTGGGCTGATGACACTAAAGGCTTAGTTTCTTCTTGTTGTTAAATGAGCCTTGCTAAATTGAGGAATGGTCAACGATGGTCCTGCAGATGATCTCAGGGACTGGACTCAGATATAAGGGTCCAAGCAGTCTAAGGTACCCATGACTTAAGTTGCTCTGTGCTTTGTAAATTAATAGGTAAAGGTAAAGGGACCCCTGACCATTAGGTCCAGTCATGACCGACTCTGGGGTTGCGCGCTCATCTCGCATTATTGGCCGAGGGAGCCGGCGTATAGCTTCCAGGTCATGTGGCCAGCATGACAAAGACGCTTCTGGCAAACCAGAGCAGCACATGGAAACGCCGTTTACCTTCCCGCTATAGCGGTTCCTATTTATCTACTTGCATTTTGACGTGCTTTCGAACTGCTAGGTTGGCAGGAGCTGGGACCAAGCAACGGGAGCTCACCCCATCACAGGGATTCGAACCGCCGACCTTCTGATCAGCAAGCCCTAGGCTCAGTGGTTTAACCACAGCGCCACCTGGGTCAAGGGACTTAAACCTGGCTTGGTAGTAGATGGCAGCAAGTGCAGGGTTTTTATTAAAACTATGGTGTCATCCAGATGCCCTCACTGGCAGTCTGGCTGCCAAATTCTGCACCAGCTGGAACCTCTGAACCAGGCCCAAGGGCAGCCCCACATACAGCACATTGCAGTAATCCAACCTCAAGGCTGGATGGACAACATTTAATTCTGTGGTGCTGTTTAAGGCACTGTTCTGTTATTGTGGGGAGGCAGTGCTGAACATTTACTGTGCTATAATTCTTTGAAAGTGCCTTGGAAATGGTCTGTAAACTAATCTTTGAGAGATGATTATGTAGGAGATGTCAAACAAATGGAATTTGCTGTCATTAACTGAAATTTACTGGACTCAAAATGAGGGGGGAAATGTAGCATATGCAGCTAACCATAGAATTCTTCTTAGCAGATGATGGCCTAAAAAGGGCTGGGTGTGTGGGTGACTGTCGCAAGTGAAGCCTCATTGTCTTTTCTGGCTCCCAATTAGGACTTACCAAGGCAAGTTCATATTTTTAGTTCTTCACTTTCTGGCTTCAGGCTAAAGAATGTATTTTCTGCTGAGATTTGTTGAACATTCTGTCCCGGTTAAGAAACGTCTGAGAAGACATTTTCTTAAAGGTGCCCCTGTGATGTTTTGCTAATTCTCGCACATGAGGGTCAGGCCTGGGTATGAGGGCGCCTGTTAATTCCAAATGGCAAGCACAACAGCATAAAGCAATGTGAGAAGTTTTCGTCTGTGGGGATAAGGGAAATCGCAGCTACACCAACAGACAAAGCGTTGACCTTTAAGGCAAAGCTGCTTGACACCACAAGTGAGCATTAGCTTCAGGTTGTTTGCTGCAAACCCTGTAGGGACACTCTGTGCCACAGAAAGAGAGGGAAGGCATAATAGGCCCCATTATAACACCTCACCTAGCTGTGTGGGCATTCCTTTTCCATGGTTCTACCTCACACAGTTGCATGTGTACGGTATGTTACCCCTCAACAGGCTAACAGATTATTTTATCCACCCTTCACCAGCAAGCCCCAGGGCAGGTTACACCAATTTAAAATTCAAAATGAAGTTAAAATGACCTTAAAATTGAAAACAGTTAAAACAGATCACAAAGGGATGAACTCTGAAAACAAACACACATCTCAGGCATCAAAACCAAGGTAAAGAGGTGCCCGGAACTACAATGTGCACAGAATTCTCTGAGGGGAAATGTACTTCGAATGTGCTTTAAAAATATAGTGTGTACACTTTGGCAATTACATGGGAAAGACTCACATCTATGGATTTATTGTACAGTGGTACCTCGACTTCCGAATGCCTTGACTTCCGAAGGTTTCGACTTACGAAGTCGGCAAACCCGGAAGTCTTTTCACTGTGCGCGGTGAAAAAATGGATGCTTCGACAACCGAAGGTTTCGACTTACGAAGAGCGCCGCGGAACAGATCGCCTTCGTAAGTCGAGGTACCACTGTATTTGCTGAGGGCAAAAATGCTTTCCCACTCACATTCCCCAGTTAGCGGTGGCATGCTACTTCTGATACTGCCGTTCATATATCGCTTATCCTCCATGAATTTGTCTTAATCCATATTTAAATCTATCCAGCTGGCAGTCATTGCTTTGTCTTGTGGTAATGTAAGGCATATTCTCATTGAAAAACCATCTTGATTTTTTTTTTTAAAAAAAGAGATTTAGCTGCCGTGGCTTCCTGAAAGGAATCCTGGCAATAGTTGGCAGACTTTTCAGAAACTGTAAATGAGACCCTATTTTGGTGTCCTGCTCACATGTGAGCCCCATATGCAAGCAGGAATGGGCACCCTAAGCTATGCCCCCAGTTGAAGGGTGATGGGGGTGGTGACATAGCATGGAGAAAAGAAAAGAAAAAGAAAAATACAATCCTTATCCCTTGACTATGGACACTCTAAAATTCACCAGCAGACCCTCCAAATGTCCCTATTTTCCAGGGACGTCCCTGATTTAAAGAAGTCGTCTCAGTTTCTGATTTGATTCTCAAATGTCCCGATTTTCCTTAGGATGTTCCTATTTTCATTGGAGAAATGTTGGATGGTATGGTAGGGTGTCCCTATTTTTGTTGGAGAAATGTTGGAGGGTATGGAGTTATCCAACCCCTGAGCCGTCTGAAGGCAATCCTGCAGGGAAGGTTTTCTTTAATGTTTAATGCTTTATTATGTTTTTATATATGTTGGAATCTGGCCAGAGTGACTGGAGCAACCCAATAAGATATGTGGGGTATAAATAGTAAAATTACCATTATGGAATGGGACGCCTCTATTTTCATTGGCAAAATGTCGGAGAGTATGTGCCAGTCTCTCAGTAGATTCCCTTCTCATTGTTCCTTCAAGCCTCTCTCCTGGCCTCCGAAACTTCTGTTATCACTGATATCTGTCCTTGATCTCCAGAACCTCTTGGCTCTGCCTGTTTATAAAGACTCCCCTTGTCAATCACAGATCCCTCCCTCAGGTTACAGATTTCAGGAATCCTGGTGATTTAAATCTTCCTCCCAGAAATATAAATAATACATAGTTAACAAATACATACATTGATAACCTATATGAAAGGAAAAGAAGAAAAACAAAAAACCTACATCACATGTGTGATTTTTGAGGGGATGTTGTTCCACAGGGTAGGTGACACGAGTGTAAAGGCCCTCTTCCTGAGAGCCAGTTGAATCACTGAACACACTACATGTGCTCTGTTCGTGTGGAATAAATGGATTGCATGTGGCTGCACTGACATGCCACATGTGCCACCAAGTTTTTCTCTTTTATTCCCATTTCTCACGCCCTCCCTCCCCCAACCTCCAGGACTCCCCCTGCCACGAAGAGTCCCGGAGGGCAAAAGGAGGCAAGGGGATGATTCTTTATCCAATTGAGTCCCTCCCCTCCCTCTGCCCCCCCCAGCCCTGAAGCCCCCCCTGCCACCAGAAGCTCCCAGCCCGAGGGAGACCAACAAGAGGGGGGAGACACCCAACCATCCCAAATCCTCTTGCCCAAACTAATTTTCTAATGTGCCCAATTACTATTACATCCTAATTTTAACTAACTTAAAACAATTTCCCTCCCTTGCCTCAATTTCCTTCCAAGGACTTCCTTATATTTTAATTCCTTTTTACTTTCCCAATCTTTAATTTATCCTTTATTCTCAATTTTTCCTCCTCCTCCCTCGTTCACGGCTATTCCCTTCAATTCCAGCAATGTCCAGAGTCAACAATCCAGTTTTCAAACCTTCTTATCCATCCTAATACAGAATATATTCCTTCCTCCTTCATCCCTCCCCCTTTTTAACATATTTTGACACCCAAATGTCTCTGTCCTCCCCCCGATGATCCCATCTTGCTTGCACATTGCGTTTCTTGTGTGCTTTCTGCCACTCAAGCAGCTCTTGTTCTTCCCCCTCGAAGAGGGGGGTGATCCCATTTTTTTAAAGAATTCTCTGCCCCTCAGACAGCTCTTGTATCTCCCCCTCCAAAGGGGGGGTGTTCCAAGTCGAAATTTGGTCTTTCTCCTCTTGTATATCCAAATCATCCTCTTCTTCTTCAATTATGCTGTAGTTAGATTCATCTGTCCTATTGTCCTCTATCAAAGTTCTTTCACTCATATTCTGTTTCTGTACATCTTGATTCATTATTTCCATCTGCTGCCGAGTTTTGTCCATTCCGATCTTTATTTCCCATAAGAGTTTCATAACTTTCCTCTGGAAGCCAGGTGCATAGTCTGTTGTTGACATTTTCCCAAGTTTTCAAGGGCAGAGCAGAGCTTGAAAAACAGGAAGTGGTTACAAGTTACAACTGTTCTGAATGCTGCAAACTGGATGCGATGTATCCATTCCAAATGTTGTTACATTAGTTTTTATAATTATTACACTAGGCTGCAACCAATCTCCTGTTTAAACAGTCCAGTCTCTACTTTCCTCAGTTCAGCCTTTTATTCACCTAGAAGTGTCTATAAGCCAATTCCACCATTTCCTTTATATCCTCTCAGTCTGCTTGCTGTTCTGTCCGGGTTGCCGCTTTCGGGAGAGGAAGAGGCTCTTCCCTCTTTAATGTCCTCTATTTGCAGGGATTTTCCAGTTTTAATACAGTTCTCCCCCTTTGCCCTGCCTCAGGGGGAGAATTTTCTATCAATCCTTGGAATTGTTCAAATTACGAACCTCCTTTCCCCGGCATCGGGTGCTTCTCCTCTTACTGCTTCCTCTTTCATCAGTGGGGGGGGGGGGATCGGCTTCCGTTTTTTCGATCTCACCCCCGTTCCAAATTTAAAGTCCAATTA
The DNA here is from genome assembly GCF_965207765.1 of Zootoca vivipara. Taxonomy (NCBI): domain Eukaryota; kingdom Metazoa; phylum Chordata; class Lepidosauria; order Squamata; family Lacertidae; genus Zootoca; species Zootoca vivipara. Next base: position 97,810,377 of record NC_142582.1, on the reverse strand, counting down.
TAATTTTAAATCCTTTTACTCACGGTTCCCGATCTTTTCAATCTTTCTTTAGGAAAAATCCAGCGCTCTCCGCCTCCGGTTCGGAGCTTCCCTCCGCGAGGATAACGATGGCGCTCAATATGGCCCCCACGACTTCAACCCTTCCTGCACCGGGGCTCTTATTAGAGCCTGCCGGCGAGCTGGGGAGTCGAAAATTGGGACTCCGCTGAGCATTTGCCCCAGGGTCGCTTGACTCTGGGTTCTATGGGGCGCAGCATCGCTCCCGCTGCTTCCCCCCCCCCTCGCAAAGGCGGGCTGCCTCGGAGCTCGAAGCAAACCCCACCGGACGGCGTTGGCGTTGAACCCGGAAGCCTTCCACATGTGCCACCAAGATGACATGAATGAGAAGCCAGTCATGTGAAATGTAGCTGGTAAGTACTTACTTTGAGGACAATTGCTTCAGGTTTCAATTGGTCCCGAGGTTTGGAGGTGTGATACTGCATTATATTCTGCCAGAGAGAGCAAGTCCTGCAAAGGTTATCATTATCATTAACATCATGATATATTTCAAAAGACTGATAGCAAATATCCCCCTGCACTTTATTTATTCCAAAATAAATGTAGCCAGCTTACTAGTTCAAGGGTTTGTTCCATTTTCTTTCTTCAAAAAGCCTCTTTCATTTGCAGCACTTTTTATGTAGACATATTTTTAAAAAAGTCTAGTAGGCACCGCTTGTGATTATAGTCCATATTTGAATGCAGCTGGGATGGTTGTTTTCTTCTGTGTTCAAAGAAGCGTATGCTGTAGCCACTATTATAAGCAATTCATCCAGGGCCTGTTCCCCCTCCCACTTTGGTAAGGATTGTCTAAGGCGTATTTCCAATTTTTAATTGATCTCCATCGCAAAAGGAAACATGTAAAGCCTGGGGAATCTTAAATGGAAAAATACATGCAGCTTCTCATAAGTGCTTATTGACAGGACGTTACAGGTGACTGTGTGACCAGGTGGTTACATGCACAAATGAGTTTGGTAAGTTACCACTTGCTAGATGGTAATCTCTGATTACTCTGAGTGAACTGTTGCTAAATGAGGCAGCAGCTTAGTAGCCAAGCACATGATCCCTTGCTCGCTCATTAAAGGTAAAGGGACCCCTGACCATTAGGTCCAGTCGTGACCGACTCTGGGGTTGCGCGCTCATCTCGCATTATTGGCCGAGGGAGCCGGCGTATAGCTTCCACGTCATGTGGCCAGCATGACAAAGCCACTTCTGGCAAACCAGAGCAGCACATGGAAACGCCGTTTACCTTCCCGCTGTAGCGGTTCCTATTTATCTACTTGCATTTTGACATACTTTCGAACTGCTAGGTTGGCAGGAGCTGGGACCAAGCAACGGGAGCTCACCCCGTCACAGGGATTCGAACCGCCGACCTTCTGATTAGCAAGCCCTAGGCTCAGTGGTTTAACCACAGCGCCACCTGGGTCCCTCAAAGCGCTATCTTTAATGGTAGCGCTAAGTATGCATTAGCAAGGTACACGGTGTGTGGGGGTCACTAGACGGAGAGGAGGTCAAAAGCGTGGTTTCATATTGCGTAGTTTCAGCATTAGGTCAAGTAGTACCACACATTACCACCAACATGGGTAAGCCTCTGAAAGCAGCAGGCCTGTGTTGAGATTTCCCCTGCAGTGTGTATGCACTGGGGTTGTGGTGCCATCGCAGTGTGTCTATCCTCAACGCTTCCCCACACCATTACCCCCACATCATTAAAGTTAGCAGGGAAATGCACAACATGGTAATGTCACACTAATGGAAACTGGTGGTGCACATTGCAGGGGAGAGGAGGAGTCCTCAACACAGGGGGCTTCATTGTCAGCAGGACTCCATGTCAACGATAATGTCACTTCTGCCCTAAGGATCACCCCCCCCCTCCACTTTGAAAAGCAATGCAGACACTTAATAAGTAGAAATGGAGCATCACATAAACAAGAGAACACATCATATCCAATACAATAAAGAGGCCGTGCACTGGATTTGGCTGAAGCATAAATCTTGAACTGAATTGGGATGATTTTTTGGGGGGAGGGGGTCCGTTTTCACCCAAGCTAGGTGGAAACAGCCCCAGATCACCCTGGCTCAGGTTGGGCTAGCTGGAGCAAATAAAAACCCAGGTGAAATTTTTATCCGCTCCAGTGTCAGCAAGATTATGATCAAGCTTCCGTTTCATTTATTTTTGTTGCTAGGAGGTCTGGGGAGCAATTATCTTTACATTCAACCCTGAATATGGCAGTTGCTGTAAGGGGGTGCACTTAATTAATTCTCTTAGAAATACCATTACCGCACAGCATGGCTTTGTATTAAATGCTTTGACCTCCAGGGCTTCTGAACTTCTAGACTTAATTTTAGATAATTAATGTAATCACATACAGTAGCTGCAGTTGGAGCCCAAACATGTGGAAGGATTACATGCTTTGAAAAGTTCTGTCTGAGGCCCAATATTCTGGGGAAACGGTAAATGGCTTTGAGTGGGGAACCTGGTTTTTAATATCCATTCTATTCCACTTATAAACTTTCATAACAAAATCAAAATATGAAAAGGTGAGGGGGAGCAGAAGTAATGTATCACAAAAATGTGCCACGTATATATTTAATTATACTGGTACGAAAGAGAGAGTCTGAAGGCTCCTACAGAGGAAAAGATTGCATATGTTTGATTAATCATCAAATAATACATGAGACATGCTGAAGGTTTATAATAGATAAAAGTCATTGGTTGGACTTAGCTAAATGTCCTAGAAACCAAATTTCAACCTATTTCCTATTACATTTCAGTGAGGTCAATGAACTTAAAAACAATTACTCTGAATCACAGTAAAAGTCCATTTAGCTCAGTATCCTGTCTTCAGATGTGGTTCCTTCAGGATGTTTTAATAGTACAATATATTATTACATGAACAAAGGGTACACTTACTACTCTTCCCCTCACCTGCTGGGATCGAGGAAGATGCTGAATTTCATTTTTTCAAAAGTGATGCTTTACATAACCCAAGTAACAGCATACATACTGTAGCTGCTTAGGCAGAAAATCACACTTGAAAAATGAAATTCTGTGTCTTCCTGGATCTTGGCAGATGGGGAAAGAGTATCAGATCCTGGCATATTATCCTGGTTTCTTAGCTGTCATGAAGCCAGAGTTCAGACATAACAGAGAATTCTGGCTTATTTTTTTAAAAAAAAAGAAATTTGTTTTTATTGAAGATTTCCTTGTGTAACAAAAAAAGCACAGAGGAGGGGCAAGGAAGCAATGCTTGACCATGACACTCATCTACATTTTCCTAAACCAGGCATAGGCAGACTCTGGCCCTCCAGATGTTTTGAGACTACAATTCCCATCATCCCTGGCCACTGGTCCTGCTAGCTAGGGATGATGGGAATTATAATTCCAAAACATTTGGAGGGCCGGAGTTTGCCTATGCCTGTCCTAAACCATCATTTCTTGAGCCATCTCAATACAGCATATACTGTATAGACAATGCAGTACTATTATTCCAACAATACAATATTTGTTGTAAAACTGCTCTTTACTTTGCCAGTGATGGAAATGGGATTACCGCCAACGCAGTGTGAGCAGAAGGCAATTTCCACAACTAAACTTTCCCTCTCCCTACTGTCTTCTGTACTTCCCCAAAAAGGATTCCTCAGAAGGCTTGGAGGACTTAGCACACATTGCTGGCGAGTCGTATGGAACTGCATTTAAATCGCTCAATATCAGTTGGATAAATCTTGCACACAATGTTCCTGATTTCAGTAAATTCCCTGCTCTCATTGCAGCCCCCATAAGACACAGCTTACAATATTCAATAGGTCATTCCTTAATCTAGACCAGGATTCCATAACTCTGTTCTGGGCTAAGCATAGGTAAGTCCAGCCCAGTAGGCAGACAGAGGTAAGCAGAGATCTGGAAGGAAGAACACTGGTCTGCATGTAACTATAAGCAAGGAAGAAACTCTAAAATAAATAAATGTACTCCCTGATAAGCACAAACTGAGTCCAGGTTCTTCTTTCACAGGCTTCTGAATACAGCAGGTCCCCTGACCCTCTGGGAAGGTTTTTTTTTTAAGAGCAGAAGGGAAATATTGGTTGTATAAGCTACCTTCTACTGATGTAGTATTAGATACTGCCCAGGGCTTCTCCAAGCAGCTGGTTTATTCTGTATTCAACCTGATTTCCTTTGCCAAAGCTTACATAGTGATTAAGCTGTGGCTGCATTCAGACAGGTTTATTGTGTTAGTTTTACAGGTTAGAATCTGGTTTGCCAGAAGCAGCTTTGTCATGCTGGCCACATGACCTGGAAGCTATACGCCAGCTCCCTTGGCCAATAATGCGAGATGAGCGCGCAACCCCAGAATCGGTCACGACTGGACCTAATGGTCAGGGGTCCCTTTACCTTTACCTTTAGCACTGAATTTGAAATTCCCACATTAACAGGGTTCCACTTTTTCTGCAAACTAGACAGAAATGAAATAAAAAAATTCCTTCAGTAGCACCTTAAAATTCCTTCAGTAGCACCTTAAAGACCAACTAAGTTTTTATTTTGGTATGAGCTTTCGTGTGCATGCACACTTCTTCAGATAAGTGTGATTATCTTCAGATAATTCTTCTTCTTAAGTGTGCATGCACACAAAAGCTCATACCAAAATAAAAACTTAGTTGGTCTTTAAGGTGCTACTGAAGGAATTTTTTTATTTTACTTCGACCCAGACCAACACGGCTACCTACCTGTAACTAGACAGAAATGAACACTAAACCTCTCCTGGATTCCACTATTTTTCCAGAAGCAGCTTTTATGTCACATGAATGATCACGGAAAATGCAAAAACAAATGGGTAAGGAAATGTTGTGAATAAACTGTGGTCTGAGTTCAGCCTGTGCCCAGGTTTTACTGAGCATTTGTTCTGATTTGTTCACAAGGGTGGTTATATGTGAATGATTTATGTCAGAAAGACATAATGTGTATTCAAAGGAATGTGTATTCCTTTGAACTCTTGAACATCTTTCCTTTGTTTTCAAGAATCACCTGTGGCACCTCAAAGAGTAAAAAATTGTGTGCAGAGGAGGGTGACCAAGATGATAAGGGTCTGTAAACCAGGCCTTATGAGGAATGGCTGAGGGAGTTAGAATCATAGAATCATAGAATCATAGAATCATAGAGTTGGAAGAGACCACAAGGGCCATCCAGTCCAACCCCCTGCCAAGCAGGAAACACCATCAAAGCATTCCTGACAGATGGCTGTCAAGCTTCTGCTTAAAGACCTCCAAAGAAGGAGACTCCACCACACTCCTTGGCAGCAAATTCCACTGCCGAACAGCTCTTACTGTCAGGAAGTTCTTCCTAATGTTTAGGTGGAATCTTCTTTCTTGTAGTTTGAATCCGTTGCTCCGTGTCCGCTTCTCTGGAGCAGCAGAAAACAACCTTTCTCCCTCCTTTATATGACATCCTTTTATATATTTGAACATGGTTATCATATCACCCCTTAACCTTCTCTTCTCCAGGCTAAACATACCCAGCTCCCTAAGCCGTTCCTCATAAGGCATCGTTTCCAGGCCTTTGACCATTTTGGTTGCCCTCTTCTGGACACGTTCCAGCTTATCAGTATCCTTCTTGAACTGTGGTGCCCAGAACTGGACACAATACTCCAGGTGAGGTCTGACCAGAGCAGAATACAGTGGTACTATTACTTCCCTTGATCTAGATGCTATACTCCTATTGATGCAGCCCAGAATTGCATTGGCTTTTTTAGCTGCTGCATCACACTGCTGACTCATGTCAAGTTTGTGGTCAACCAAAACTCCTAGATCCTTTTCACATGTACTGCTCTCAAGCCAGGTGTCTCCCATCCTGTATTTGTGCCTTTCATTTTTTTTGCCCAAATGTAGTACTTTACATTTCTCCTTGTTAAAATTCATCTTGTTTGCTTTGGCCCAGTTGTCTAATCTGTTAAGGTCATTCTGAAGTGTGATCCTGTCCTCTGGGGTGTTAGCCACCCCTCCCAACTTGGTGTCATCTGCAAACTTGCTCAGGATTCCCTCAAGCCCATCATCCAAGTCATTGATAAAGATGTTGAACAAGACTGGGCCCAAGACAGAACCCTGTGGCACCCCACTAGTCACTACTCTCCAGGATGAGGAGGAGCCATTGATGAGCACCCTTTGGGTTCGGTCAGTAATCCAGCTACAAATCCACTGAATGGTAGCATTGTCTAGCCCACATTTTACCAGCTTCTTTACAAGAATATCATGGGGCACCTTGTCAAAGGCCTTGCTGAAATCAAGATAGGCTACATCCACAGCGTTCCCTTCATCTACCAGGCTTGTAATTCTGTCAAAAAATGAGATCAGATTAGTCTGACATGACTTATTTTTCAGGAACCCATGCTGACTTTTAGTGATCACAGAGTTTCTTTCTAGGTGCTCACAGACTGTTTGCTTAATGATCTGCTCTAGAATCTTTCCTGGTATTGATGTCAGGCTGACTGGGCGGTAATTGTTTGGGTCCTCTCTTTTCCCCTTTTTGAAAATAGGGACAACATTTGCCCTCCTCCAGTCTGCTGGAACTTCGCCTGTTCTCCAGGAATTTTCAAAGATTATTGCCAGTGGTTCTGAAATCACCTCTGCCAGTTCTTTTAATACTCTTGGATGTAGTTCATCTGGCCCTGGAGACTTGAATACATCTAAACTAGCCAAGTATTCTTGTACTACCTCCTTACTTATTCTGGGCTGTGTTTCCCCTGCTGAATCATCTGCTCCATATTCTTCAGGTCGGGCGTTGTTTTCTTTCTTGGAGAAGACAGAGGCAAAGAAGGCATTGAGGAGTTCTGCCCTTTCTCTGTCCCCTGTTTGCATTTCACCATCTTCTCCTCTGAGTGACCCCACTGTTTCCTTGTTTTTCCTTTTGCTACGGACATACCCATAAAAGCCCTTTTTGTTGCTTTTAACCTCTCTGGCGAGCCTGAGTTCATTCTGTGCTTTAGCTTTTCTGACTTTGTCTCTACACGTGCTGGCTATATGTTTGAATTCCTCTCTGGAGATTTCCCCCCTTTTCCATTTTTTGTACATATCCCTTTTAAATCTTAACTCAGTCAAAAGTTCTTTAGATAGCCAGCCTGGCTTCTTTAGGCACCTTCCATGTTTCCGTCTCATTGGTATTGCCTGAAGTTGTGCTTTTAATATCTCCCTTTTAACAAACTCCCAACCATCATGAACTCCCTTCCCTTTTAGTATTACTGTCCATGGGATTTCACCCAGCGTTTCCCTAAGTTTTCTGAAGTCGGCTTTCTTAAAGTCTAGAATTTGGACCTTAGTATGCTTGGTTGCTCCTTTCCGCTGGATAATAAACTCCAGAAGAGCATGGTCACTCCCACCTAATGATCCTGCCACTTCTACCCCACTAACCAAGTCATCACTATTGGTTAGGACCAGATCTAAAATGGCTGATCCTCTTGTTGCTTCTCCCACTTTCTGGACAATGAAGTTGTCTGCAAGGCCAGTGAGGAATCTGTTCGACCTTATGCTCTTGGCTGAGTTTGACATCCAACAAATATCAGGATAGTTGAAATCCCCCATTACTACTATCTCACTTCCTTTGGAATGCTTGGCCATCTGTTCCAGGAAGGCATCATCTGTGTCCTCAGTTTGGCTTGGGGATCTATAGTAAACTCCCACAATGAGATCACTGTTGTTTTTCTCTCCCTTAATTTTGACCCAGATACTCTCAATTTGGCTTTGAAGTTTTAAATCCTGGATCTCTTCACAGGTATACATATCCCTAACATATAAAGCTACTCCTCCTCCTTTCCTGTTTGGTCTATTTCTCTTAAATAGATTGTATCCCTCTATTACTACATTCCAGTCATGAGACTCATCCCACCAGGTTTCAGTGATGCCTATTATGTCATATTTAGTTTGCTGTACCAAGAGCTCAAGTTCATCTTGTTTATTTCCCATGCTCTGTGCATTAGTATACAGACATTGAAGACCGTTGATCATTCCCCCATGTCTCTTATTTAAGGATATTTTCGTCCCACCACTAGGTCTGCATGCTGCTTGCTCCATTTGGTCCTTGACATTTGGATGATCATCTTCAGCATTTGATAGACTCCTACCTTCAGGACCACTGTCTCCCTCCCCCACATAAGTCAGTTTAAAGCCCTCCTGATGAGGTTTTTGAGTTTTGTGGCAAAAACATTCCTCCCAACTTTTGTGAGGTGCAGTCCATCACTTGCCAGAAGTCCATCTTCAAGAAACTGCAGACCGTGATCTAGGAATCCAAACCGTTCCTGTTTGCACCATTTGCGAAGCCAGTTGTTCACTTCCCCTATTTTTCCCTCTCTCCCTGGGCCATGTCGTTCAACTGGGAGGACAGAAGAGATGACAATTTGTGCATCTAATTGCTTCAACTTCCTGCCCAGAGCCTCATAATCATTTTTGATCTTCTGTAAGCTATGGCTTGCAGTGTCATTGGTTCCCACATGCACCAAAAGGAAGGGGTATTTGTCGGTGGGTTTTATGATTCCTTGCAGCCGTTCTGTTACATCTTTGATCTTGGCCCCAGGTAGACAGCACACCTCTCGAGACATCTTGTCAGGCCCACAGATCACTGCTTCTGTACCCCTCAGTAGGGAATCCCCAATCACCACTACACGCCTCTTCATAGGCTTGGTTGGGATTCTTCTATGTGCTGTCCCTTCCAAGGTTACCTGCATATTTCCAGAGGACTGACTTGGTTGCTCGTCTTCATATTCCTCATCAACTGTGATGAGGGAGAGATCCTCAGGTGGAGTCTGTTCCTCGTCTTCCATGAGCACTTCAAAACGGTTGTGTAATTCTAAGCACTCAGAGCGATCCCTGGGCCTTCTACTTCTATGAGTCACGTTCCTCCATACATCTGGCTGCTGTGTTGGGGAACTGACCTCCTCCTCAGGGAGATCCCCTGTCTCCTCCTTGGTGCAGACAGTGTGCTCTGCTGCATCCAAGAAAAGCTCCAGCTCTTTAATTCTCTGGAGCGTAGATACACGCCCCTGAAGCTGCTGCACCTTCTCTTCCAGAAGGGCAACCTTGTTTTCCAGTAGGGCAACCAACTTGCAATTGTTGCAGGTGTAGCTACCCACATCCTTTGGCAAGAAAACAAACATTGCACAGGAATTGCAGGTGACAATGGTTGTTCCCTCCACCTCCATCTTGAAAACCTTGAGGTCAAGGGGGAAAGAGGAAGAGGCCTAGGTCCCCCCTAACAAACGTATGAGATTTGCTGCCCTAGGTCAAAAAGATGGGTCACCCAGATCCAAGAGGCAGATCCAAGAGGCAGCAGCCCTTCTGCTCCTTCCTCAGTTGCTGCACTCCAAGCTCTGACTAGCTCCGCCCACAGCTAATCACCTGAACTTCCTGACTCACACTTCTAGGTGAAAGGTCACAGCCAGAAACAAACAAGGTCACAGCCAGAAACAAACACCCACACAAGCCTGGACAGTCACCCAAATCCAAGAGGCAGCAGCCCTAGAAAACCAGCACAAGCACACAAACAAGTAAGAAAACAAATAAGCACACAAACTTACTCACACACAGCCCCAAAAGACAAAACCACAAAACCTACAGAGTGTCTCCCAAGCTCAGCTCACCTTCTGCTGGGTGTGTTTATCTGGGAAAAGAGGAAACACAGATAAATATGATCACCATCTTCATACATCTAGGACTGTCACGTGGAGCACAGAGCAAGCAGCAAGCATGTTTTCTCCTGCTCTGGAGAGTAGGACCCAAACTTAGGGCTTCAAGTTACAAGAAAGGAGATTCCAACTAAACATCAGGAAGAGCTTTCTGAAAGTAAGAGCAGTTTGGCAGTGGAACAGATTGCCTCAGAAGGCTGTGGACTCTCCCTCCTTTGAGGATTTTAAGCAGAGGCTGAATAACCATCTGTCATAGATGCTTTAGTTGAGATGCCTACATTGCAGATGGTTGGACTAGATGACCCTCAGGATCCCTTCCAGCTCTACAATTCTATGATTATTTGATTCTAAGTATAATGGTTTTCTTTCTGGTTGACTTTGTTCAGTTTGAAATATATCATACAACTGTCAGCATCATTTAAAAGTTAAATAAAACTGGAGTTTTTCTTAAAAGATTTAAACCAGTTGTGGTTAAAACATTCTTTTATTACTTTATTTTATACTTTTAATGCAAGAATAATTCCATCAGCGCACTCATAATAATCCCTTCTTTGCAGAGGAAAGATCTTGAGCTTAATCATTAATCATCCAAGAAGGAAAACAATTGACTGCAATATGTTGATAAGGGTCATAGCTACATATTTACAATGAAAATCAAGTGAAGTAATATACTGTGGGTATCTTGATGGAATCTTTTTCCTTATAGAAATCTGTTCAATGAGATAAAATGAAATTTTACAAGCTGATGGTTTTTGCCAAAGAGCTAAAAGATGGTGTAATTAAAAGAGGGTGGAATTTGTTGCAACCTTTAAAGGTAAAGGGACCCCTTACCACTAGGTCCAGTCGTGACCGACTCTGGGGTTGTGGCATTCATCTCGCATTATTGGCCGAGGGAGCCGGCGTACAGCTTCCAGGTCATGTGGCCAGCATGACAAAGCCACTTCTGGCGAACCAGAGCAGCACATGGAAACGCCGTTTACCTTTCTGCTGTAGCAGTACCTATTTATCTACTTGCACTCTGACATGCTTTCGAACTGCTAGGTTGGCAAGAGCTGGGACCGAGCAACGGGAGCTCACCCCGTCACAGGGATTCAAACCGCCGACCTTCTGATCAGCAAGCCCTAGGCTCAGTGGTTTAGCCCACAGTGCCACCTGCATACCAATTGCAACCTTTACAGATCTATTAAGGCATTTTTCTTCTCCTTTGTTTTCCAGCTTCTCCTTACACCATGGCACTTGCATTTTTCTGTTTTATACTCTGTGACCTTTAGGGGAACTTGCTATGGAGCTGACCTGTTGAATTTGAATCATCAATCCAGTCGAAGATTTGTAGGAAGTGTTTGATACTCAAAGGGAAAGGCAGTTTGGATCTAGATGCTGATATGCTTTCAACAGCCCTAATATGGCATAGCCTCAAAACCCCTTTTCATGTGGTGGCAGTCACTATAGAAATGGCTGCACTAGCTGGGGGATGGAATCTATTTTCTGGTGTCCAATATGATGTACTTACAGCATTTGGAAATGCTATGGTCTCGCAATAGAGTGGCTCAAGGGGGAACAGTTGGCTCCACTGCTACATATGAATAACAGCTGCACATTTATCTAGCCAAAAGGTAATTGTGTAGAAAGGCAATTGGTTTCATTATCTGTGTCAAATTACCTTTGATTATGTCAATCTTTATGGTGTTGGAGGAGACTCTTGAGAGTCCCATAAACTGCAAGAAGATCAAACCTATCCATTCTGAAGGAAATCAGCCCCGAGTGCTCACTGGAAGGATTAATCCTGAAGCTGAGGCTCTAAGACTTTGGCACCTCATGAGAAAAGAAGACCCCCTGGAAAAGACCCTGATGTTGGGAAAGATGGAGGGCACAAGGAGAAGGGGACGACAGAGGACGAGATGGTTGAACAGTGTTCTTGAAGCTATGAACATGAGTCTGACCAAACTGCGGGAGGCAGTGCAAGACAGGAGTGCCTGACGTGCTCTGGTCCATGGGGTCATGAAGAGTCAGACACGACTAAATGACTAAACAACAACAACGTCAATCTTGCTGAGATTAAAAGTACTGCTAGAGTTCTATTTGCTCCTAAACCAAGCCACTGCTTGATTCTGATTTTCTTTTCACTGACAGGTTTTTGGCCATTGGAGAAATTGGAAAGCAAATTTTAATGTGCACCCCAATCTCCAAGGTCAGGAATCCAAGAGGGCTTAAAGAATACCTTGGGTTTCATTTCCTTGGAAGGAAGGTCACTGGAAGCTTGTGATGTCTTTATGAAAAATGGTTTTATTTGCACATACATCCAGGTGGAGCAGAAGATACAAGGGATATTAACACTCCAACAGACTTAGGTTTCTAAGGGAGCCCTCAAAAGCACAGCTGTAATGACATACGCCACTGTGTTTGCCTAAATGTTAACTCTAATAATGCAAAATTGCAAATTGATGGTTGCGGTTCACAAGTCAAAAGAGTCCTTCGCCATGAGCAGGAAGGCGTCATGAGGAAGTGGCCACAATAGTGTGCATCCACTCAAAGCCATATTTGTTTTGCGAACCTCATGGATTAGCTAGCAGCTATTTGAGGGCATTAGGCATAACTCTGGACCGTAAGAGCCTGTTGAATCAGACCAATGGCACATCTAGTTCAGTATCCTGCTCTTACAGTGGCCAATCAGATGCCTGTAGAAACCCAGAAGGAGGAGCTGGGCACAAGTGCGCTCTTACTTCCTCAGTTTCCAGGAACCATAAGCACCAACTCATAGGGGCTAAGGCAGTTTCACACACACCCATGTATTTTTGAGAGAGCTGGGGCCCCTAAATTTTCAGAGAGTGTTTCCCTACGCCCCCTGACATCTCAGGATATTGTACAGTGTCACATCTGGGCCCCTCAACCCTCTGGAGAAGCTGGCGCCTCTGCTAGCAACTGGTACTCCAAAGAAAATTCCCTGTATTGCAAAACAGAACACTCTAAACAACAACGAGCAACACATAGGCTAATAATATACTAAAAATATTTCTATAACACTATACGTAAGTGTAGTAGTAGTAAGTGTAGTAAGCTTACAAGTGATTGCTGATCCATGGCCATTTGTTATACCTTTGGGGACAATTAATTTGCTGATGAAGACTTATCACCGAAACAGTTCATTATCCTGGAGCTGTTTGCTGTTGTGCTTGGAGCACCCTATTGCTACATTTGGAGCACCCACCACCTCACATTTATAGGATATTGACTTTGGAAAGGCATCCTGCCTCCATCCCAGTGACTTTTAATAGTGACTTATCACTCTTTCCATTCCTGATAATGGAACACTTATTCGAAGTTTATTAGTCTGTGACTCCATGCACATATTGTATATCTTCTGTTTATGTATTTTTACACAGTATAGTGTTATAAAAATATTGTTAGTATATTATTAGCCAACGTGTTGCTCGTTGTTGTTTAGAGCAACTGGTACTCAGCAGCACCCTGCTTTGATGAAGTAATCTCTTTAGCCTCTAAAAGCTTGGGCCACTGTAAATTGGTTAGTCTTCAAAGAGCCACAGGAATCATTCCTAGAAATTGCTGGCCTGATTACATCTGGGAGATGCCATTTATTCGCAGTAATTATTTATAATTATATCCTGAAAAACTTGTGAGGCTTGTTCGCTCGGTCCTCTTTGAAACAAAGCCATTTGCGTATTCCCTTGGAGGTATTCAGTAGAGACATCTTTGGTCTTTAAATATCCTGCCTCGCAGATGCTGTATAAACCAATGAATTAAATGGAAGGGAATAAATGGAGAGAATTTCATGAAAAGCTGTAACACAGCGAGATAGGTTTATCCAAATGCAAGCAGAACTTTTGCTGTTTCTGAAAGCCATGCAGGTTAGCACAGCAACTACTGTAGTTAACTTCCTCTTAATACCACAGCCTTTCAATATATTCTATTTCATGGAAGCATATTGGTTTGGGATTTGGGGACAGGAATTGCACATAGCCCAAGCTGGACTGAAATATTTACTAGCATAGTAGCTCCTTGAGGGTGGGGCTTCCTCATTAAGTCATGCTTTCTGGTACTATTGCTGTGGTTCTAAATCAATGTCCTCTGTTGCATACTGTTGTGAAGTTTAAACTGAGTACTAATAACAAGTAATTAGTCATGTGGAGCAGGATTAATTAGTGCACAATGAGCCTGCAGTACCTTGTCTTGTGGCAGCAGACATCAAAGGAGAAGCTGATAAGCAACTGAAGTCTGCTAGTAAAGAATATTGATATGGCTTCAAACAGCATAATGCCGTTAACATCCAAGACTGCAAGTTCACTAAGTGCCCTTCAGCAAAATTGCAGCCTAATTTACCCCTGAGAAGTATTGTATATAGAAAAAGAGCATATTGAGTGGTTGCAGTGGTCTTTATTTATTGTGCTGCTCTCATGATTTATTTCTCCTTGTTAGCGGCTTGGCGTATCTCAGTGTCCATCGGAGTGCGCCTGTTATTATTCCTTGTTTCATTTGTGAACTGCTTCCCACGAGACAGCCTGAAGTGATTTAAAATATGATAAAAACATATACCAAACAATTGCAGGTATTCAAATGACTGAAAGATTTGCATTATGTGTGTGTGTATGTGTGTGTATACACACACACAGGGACGTGGGTGGCACTGTGGTCTAAACCACTGAGCCTCTGGGGCTTGCCGATCAGAAGGTCAGCGGTTCGAATCAGCATGACGGGGTGAGCTCCTGTTGCTCTGCCCCAGCTTCTGCCAACCTAGCAGTTTGAAAGCACAGCGGCGCAAGTAGATAGGTACTGCTGCGATAGGAAGGTGTTTCTGTGTGCTCTGGCTTCCGTCATGGTGTTCCCTTGTGCCAGAAACAGTCTGGTCATGCTGGCCACATGACCCAGAATGAAAGCTGTCTGTGGACAAACGCTGGCTCCCTCGGCCTGAAAGTGAGATGAGCGCTGCAACCCCATAGTCACCTTTGACTGGACTTAACCGTCCAGGAGTCCTGTACCTTTTACCTTTACCTATATACGTGCACAGCAGAGAGAGCAAGAGTTGATATGAATGATTAAGATTGAAATCTAAGTAGGGTAAAGAGGCTTAAGTTACATTTTTTCCCCACTGCTATCATTTATCCGCTTTTTCATTTATTATTTATTTTTAAGTTTGAGGGATATTATTATGTTGCAAAAACACTGGCATGCCCCACGGCAGCATTTCATAAATATGGGCTGTGTGATACGGTCTTTTCATCCCCCCCCCCCGTTGCTTGTACCCTCGTTAGCATTTGCTTGTTTCTGTATGTGCAAGTTGGTTGACTTTATCTCCACTAGGGGGTGCTGCTCTATAGAATCATCTGAATACAGTACTGGGGATCGTGAAAGGGTGGGTAAAGATATTCTGTCACCCAGGAGAGATCTGCATCGCCATCAGAGCACCATGTTATTCCCACCCCAGTATAATCTTTGGGTAGGCAGAAATATTTGCTTGCGGTCATCTCCTTGCGAGTTAGATCAATGTGAAAACAAAGCCTTTCTGTGTTTTTATTGTCATACCAGACAAATCGTAGTGATTTGGATTAATTTGTAACTAATTATTGTATATCTGATGCCGTGTCTATTTAGAATATTTATATATCTCCTAAATAGGATAGTAATTATATATATTAGTACTTTCATATTTTAAAAAGAAAAGAAACAGGGGAGGGGAGGAACCTGTATTTCTTCTGGAAAATATTCTAGCGAAGCAGTTTGAGATGGCACTGTAATCTTTTCTACACCATAGTTTAAGATGTAATCCTGTGTCCACTTACCTGGGACTAAGCCTCATTGAACTCGATGGGACTAACAGCTGAGTAGACAGGCATGTGATGGCGATTATAGAGGTATTGGAGAACATTATGCTGTAATCGCATTGTAAGGCTTTTATGTGCACAGTGTTTCTGGTTGAATGCAGATAGAAGTTGAACAAATCGCAACACGGACAAGTATTTGCTGATACTAATACATTTGCTTTATGGTGATATAAGCTTTCTTCAGATGTTATAAAATTCCACGTTGCTATACACAGGAAGAAAGAGTAGGGCTGCCTTGCAATCACATGTTTCATGCAGTCCTTCCCTAAGTGTCCACATATACAGCACAAATGAGGGCAGATAGTTCATACTAGGGGCTGTCATTCATCCTCACTCGATTCGTCAACCCTGCTTACCTGCCAATCCCTTTGCCAGCCTCCTTCCCCTACACCTGCCCAACCTCTTCTGCCTAACCAAAAACTCCTCTTTTTAAACCTCACCAAATCCCCTACCTATTCCCTCATGGGTCACCCCAACCCCTTTTAAATAGGGTTGTCTGAGAGTGGTTTTCTGAATCACCTCCCCCTACCAGCAGCCCCATGAACTGCAGCGTGATGACAGCATTGCATTTTAATGTATATAGGAAGAGAGGCAAAGGTTTCCACAGAATCTGAAACTCAATCATTCCGAGTTCCAGATTCTGTGGAAGCCTTTTGTGTACAATTATATATGTGAAAGCCACCTCTCTACAGATGCTGTATGTGTGAGCACTGGGAGGAGTATGCAATGCCAGGGGCAGTTTAACCTAGCATGGCCCCATTCCTTATTCCCATGTACAGCAGCATGGGAGTGACTGTCACTCACTGATGACAGAATAAAGCAAAAAGATTTAAGGTCTTTTTTTAAAAAGTTAAGCTACAAACCATCCATATTTTCCAGTCCTCCTTCCTCTACATAAATAAAACGGGTCCAATTTCTTATGTCACATATGACCTTTTGTAAAATCGTTTGTTGTATTATTTCTATACAGTGGAACCTCGGTTTATGAACACCTCGGTTTACGAATTTTCGGTTTACGACCGCCACAGACCCATCTGGAATGGATTAATTCACTTTCCATTACTTTCAATGGGAAAGTTCGCTTCAGTTTATGAACGCGTCAGTTTCTGAACAGACTTCTGGAACCAATTACACCCATGCTTCGGGTTAAATACGCTTCAGGTTGAGTACTCCGCGGAGCCGTCTGGAACGGATTAATCCACTTTCCATTACTTTCAATGGGAAAGTTCGCTTCAGTTTATGAACAGACTTCCGGAACCAATTGTGTTCATAAACCGAGGTACCACTGTAAATGGTCGAATGTCAGCAGATTCTTAAAGGTCTTAGGAAGAAAAATAATATACTTTTCTTGACAGAGAATGTTTATCAAGCAACGGCAAATCTGTGATATATGTATGAATCAATATTGGCTGCATTTATTACTCCACTCTAACTTTCAAAGACTCAATATCATTATCATTATCAATTTTAAAAAGCAGCTGATGAATCCCAAGCTCTGATGAGCCCTTCAGTCTATGTGGTGTCATGTGTCAGGAGCCAAGGAGAGGCAAGGGTGCTTGTTTCCCACTACAACCTCCCAATGTTGAGCAATTCGTCACCTTCCACCAACTTGGTTGCCTTGTGTGATACTGTAAGCCAAACTATGGCTAAGGGAACCTCAAGACTGTTGCTATTTTCAGGTGGGATTCACAATGCAAGGGGAGCATGGCTTCACAACCCCATTCATATGTTATTTCTATTTATGGCTAGTGGGCTGGTCTGAATCCACATGCATGATGGCGGCAACTACCCATGTTGCAAGCTTTTCTCACAACTGCATGGCAAACCACACCTACCAAAATGCCATTCTGTACAACGGTTAAAGGTTTAAGCTTCATTTCTTCCTTTGCTCTGGCTACTCTAATTGCTCGTAATCTGGGGAACTGGGTTCGAATCTCCACTCCTCCACATGCAGCTGCTGGGTGACCTTGGACTAGTCACACTTCTTTGAAGTCTCTCAGCCCCACTCACCTCACAGTGTGTCTCTGTTGTGGGGGAGGAGGGGAAAGGAGATTGTTAGCCGCTTTGAGACTCCTTTGGGTAGTGATAAAGTGGGTTATCAAATCCAAACTCTTCTTCTTCTACTACTCAGCAACAAGCTGGCATATACATCGCTGCTGCATCTTTATGGATGGGCTTGAAGGGGCTGAGAACAGAGACATCCCAACCACAGAGGCAAACTAGGCAACTGCCTTGGACTCAGAATTGGAGAGCCAACAGTGTCACCTATGAGGGAGAGAGAGGGAGAGCACTTGCATTTTTGAAGCAGGTGCACAGGATGAATTTGAATGCTTTCTTCTAATACTATCTACCTGCTGCCAGTGACATAGGGTTTCCCTGGATGACTAGTTTATTGAGCATTAATTGTGATTTGCTTGCATAAAACTTACACATAATAGACTATGTCTAGCCTTTATTGAACATTGCAAAGTGGTGACACAACAATGAACGTTCAAGCTGCGTTCATCCAGATTTGCTTGCAGGGTGTTTATACATCTTCCCATTAATCATTCATTTATCCCACATTCTTCAAGGCATTTCGTTTCCCAGCTGTAAAAGCCTGTTTCTTTCTTTTTTTAAAAAAAAAGCAGACCCTTTGCACTAGAGTGACAGAGAGCTCTAATCCGCTTTGATTGCACAAACCTAAATTTACGTTACGCGCTTGAATCCATCCTGCAAAATATTGACAGTCTGGAGGCATCTGTACAAAGAGCTGCAAAAGAGAGGAAGTAAGGAAGCAGCATAACATTAAAAATAGCATCATAGTCATCTCTTTATCATGCAGCTTGCTCTTATTATGCTGCTCAGCCTAAGATAAGACATGGGTGTCTTATCGTATGGGAGCAGCAACACTTTAGTTTATTCTAGGGCAGGGGAATATCGCGAGATGAACCCGGTCAGCAAGTGCATCTGTATACATTAATATGGCTGATTTCCGTGGGGAACCGAACATATCTCTCCAGAAGACGATTTTCATGCCTCCCAAGGAGACCCCGAGAGGGATATTTCCAAGAAAGCTAAAGCGCTTGCCAAAACCTGGTTACAGAAGGAGGCTTTCCACATCTGCTTCCAATATAAACCCAGCAGCTGCATAAGCAGGACTTGGCTGGTATTTTGGCAGTAACTCAAGCCTCTGGCCTGTTCTTCCAAGCGTGTCGCTCAGCAGGGTCATCTTGTTTTATTTTACTGCTAATTAACCCTTTCCTCCCCTCAGCAGATTCCCTAATGCATCGCAATCGAGTTCAGTGGTCAGTGGCATCTTTGTCCTTCTCAGACATGGCATTTAGACACAAGAAGGCAGGTATATTTCTCCTGCTCAGGAAAGAGATTGTTAAAGCAATCTCGGATGGTTATTGAATAGGCACATTCATTTCTTCTTGGCAGATAAAGAAATACCTGCTGATACAGAAAACACAAGGAGGAGGGGAAACTAGCTGAGAAAATGAAATCGGTAAAACCATCTCCAGGACTCCTAGTCAGAAAAGTAAATCAGTGGAAGTGACAGTCTTTTAATGAGTGCATCTGACTTTTGTCAGGGTGCCTTACTTAAAGACCCAAGCTGAGATTGCGGGGCTGGGTGCGTCCCCCAAATGTTGTGGCATAATGGCTTTGCTTTCCTGCACACAGTCCACTGAACTGTCAGCTAGATTTTTTAGAAAGAGGTATTATCAACCAGGGATGTGAGTGTGGAAGAATTCTCACATTTGATTTCCATATTGTAGCAGCAGGGAGTGCAGGAGAACATGGGGATGCATGGGAATGAACTATGAACAAGGACCTCCAAGTCCGTAGGCAAAAGCTTTTATCTTACAACTACTCCGGGTTAAAGAAACCCTCAGTAATTTTCCTTATCACTCTAGCAATCCAAGCCTTCCTTGTGGTCCGACAGGTGTCTGGGTCAGCTCTGACATGGCAGAGAGACATGCTATCAGCTTCTTGGGTTGCATTGAGTCTTTAACCCTGGCATTTTGGCAGGCATTGCATATAGGCTATGGGTGATTCCCAACTTAAAAAGGTAAAGGTAAAGGACCCCTGACAGTTAAGTCCAGTCGCAGGTGACTCTGGGGTTGCGGTGCTCATCTCGCTTTACAGGCCGAGGGAGCCGGCGTTTGTCCACAGACAGATTTTCTGGGTCATGTGGCCAGCATGACTAAGCCACTTCTGGCGCAATGCA
Source organism: Zootoca vivipara (assembly GCF_965207765.1). NCBI lineage: Eukaryota > Metazoa > Chordata > Lepidosauria > Squamata > Lacertidae > Zootoca > Zootoca vivipara. The sequence continues at coordinate 97,790,635 of NC_142582.1, read as the reverse complement.
ACACCGAAACCAGAGCAGCACACGGAAACACCATTTACCTTCCCACCAAAGCAGTACCTATTTATCTACTTGCACTTTTTGGCATGCTTTCGAACTGCTAGGTTGGCAGGAGCTGGGACCGAACAATGGAAGCTCACTCCGTCGTGGGGATTCGAACCGCTGACCTTGTGATCAGCAAGCCCAAGAGGCTTAGTGGTTTAGACCACAGCGCCACCCAGGTCCCAACTTACTGAGTGGCTAAAATGAAGAACCGCAGAAATTTTAAAAAATCACTAATAAAGATGACCAAGCAAATCTGCATTGGTCTCAGCGGTTATTCTAGTTATACAGCCCAGCCAAACCTTGCTATTTCATTCTGCCGTTGCTTCTTATTCTTCTTGTGCTGCTTCTGTGCTCTGTGGATTGCCTTCCTGCATACTGCTGAGAACGTGATACCTGCTTGCTCCTAGAAATTCCAGTGATGGAATTGATTCCACAGCCCTAGTATTGATTCCTGCCTCAGACGCCTCCTAAATGCAATCCTGCTTGCAGGGCAGTCTTGATTCTGGCTCTCAAGTCTTCATGCATCCCTGATTGGTTACATATTTTTGAACTAATCCAGCAAGTACACGTACAAGCAGATTTTTGCAAGTGGATCTGCTGCACTGGGTGCAGAAGAGGCTGGTAGAGCGGGTTGAATTTTTCAACTTTCAAATTCCAAAAATGAGGGGTACTAAAAAGCTGTAACATGACTTAGGAATTCCAAAGAGATCTTGGTTAAATTGATATCATTTGGTTTTGCTGGGTAAGTAAAATGTCTGCAAAATTGCATAGAAATCATAAAACATTACTGTCAAGTACTTGCAGTTATATTATATATTATAGTTTTTATTTAGCTAGCTATTATTTAGCATTACCTGACATTTCCAAAAGGTAAAATTTATTTATTTATTTTGGTTTCCCGAAAGCAGTTTATGTGCTTCTTCATCAAACCTAAATTTGCAAGGTAAATGTTGTCCAATCATAAAAATAATAGCAGATTTGAATTCCTCGCACCCTAAAGCATATTTTTAAAGATCCCCTCTCTGGGGGAAAAAATAGAAAAACTTAAGTTTCACCCTCTACTGGTACATATGGCTTTTTATATGTGGGATGTAGCATCTAGCAAACTGATACTTAAAGTATCTCTTAAAGTGGTGCATTCACATTTCCATCCTGGAAAGTATCAGTGATCAAGAGAAACCTGGTTGCAGAGAAAAGGGACTGGAAGGGAATTTGCAAGAGAGAGTCAGTGTCATGGGAGGGGGTTTAGCTTGCGCACACACACACACAGCTTCCCAATTTCCATTTGCAAAATACCCTGTTTTGTTCACATTCTATTCATATTAACCAGCAGGCACATAGCTGCCAAGCACCCCGTTTTCCCTGGGAAACCCCTGTTTTTTCGTACCATTTCCCGGCGGTCCCCCATATCGGTTCCTCTCCCATTATTCTCCCTTATTTCGCTCCTGTCGGTGGCCATTTTTTATTTTTTTGCTGCTTTGCCCATCTATGGGCACCGAAAATGGCCGCACCGAAAATGGCCGGCACTGGCGACGGAAGTCGCGTCTACACATGTCCAGAAGTGCGTAGACATGACTTTCAGCACCGGCGCCGGCCATTTTCGGTGCTCATAGATGGGCAAAGCGACACTGGAAGTTGAGTCTAAGCACTTCCGGACATGCGTAGACGTGACTTCCGTTGCCAGCGCCGGCCATTTTTGGTGCCCATAGATGCGCAAAGCGACACCGGACGTTGCGTCTGCGCAACGTCCGGTGTCACGCGGCTGCCGATACCGGATTTTGCAATCCAGGACTTGGCAGGTATGAGGAGGCATGCATCGGGGATATTTGTTTGCAGGTATTCTATAGTTCTCTTTTGAGTAGCAGCATGCACTTGCACAAGAAAACATTTGTGGGAACATGTGGACATGTATTCAGCCCGAACGGCACTATGACTCCCCCTCCACCATCCTGCCTCTTGATCATCTCCAGATACATGTGGAAAAGAAGGCCTAGGGTTGTGTATTCCTAGAAGAAAGTGTATGGATGGCCTTCAGTACAGTACTGTGTGATCCTAAAAGAGTAAGACACAAAGGAAAATCTAGAGTACTGAAATCTATTAAAGCAAATATAGTGCACAGGTAAATAAATTACCTTTTCTCTTCCATTTAACCATCTGCCAAACTGAACTGGACAGCAGCACTACAGTCCTTGGAATATCAAAGAAACAGCTAAGGAGAAATTGAATCGCGAGAACAACCTATTTATTTCTTTAGGAGTCAGGTTCAAATAAAGCGAATAGGTTGACCAGCAAGAGGTGCATCAATATAGGAGCTGCTATCATTAAAAAGTAACAATTAGATTAGATGGTTGGCATTTCCCAAAACAACAACCCAATCCACATATCTGCCAAACATACCGTAGTATTATGAGTATTTGGGGGGTGGGGCAGGGGCATACTGTTTGCCAAGACCCTTCTAATTCCTGGATCCAGAAAGTATTAAAATCTAAGCAAGGATTCAAATTCCTGGAGTAGCCAGGCTAGCTTCCTGGTGAGGTAATAGCCTAAGTATTGGTCATTAAGGTAACAAAGGAAGTGGATCTGTGGCAGACAGAAAATAGGTGTCCCCCTCAACTCGCTGGTAGTTAGTAAGACAAAGGCCAGAAGCTACAAGCTGGAAGCAGCAAGCTGGGAAGCTAGAGAGACAGAGCGATGCTTGATTTCTGTTTAAATCCAAGGAGGCTGCTATGCGGGAAGCAAGGTCCTCTTGGAGTGTTAATGCTTTGAACTCCATTGCAGACTCGGGTTGTGTGTATGTTTAAATAAACCATATACCATAAAGGCACCACAGTCTCCGCTGTGCCTCATTCCGAAGGGAACACAAACCCTGGGTAAGTGCCTGGAACCCCTGGAATCTCGCACCGCTCAGAGATTAGGGTGGCAGGCAAAACTGCAACAATTCAAAAGAATGGATTGCATCTAGTGGGTCTGTACTAGTGGAAAGCACTACTGATTGCCCTACCCACTGCAACTCCTAAAAGAAAACCCTGTTCCCAAGGTTGCCGGGACCCGCTGTGCAGTATGGGATATGGTGCATTGGACTGTAGTAAGGGGGTGGGGGAAATAAAAAAAATGAGGTGTCCTGCCTTACATAAGGTGCTTACCGCTAGCACAAAGTCATCCTTGCATGTTAACCCACCACCTTTAACAGTAACACTAAAAAAATCATTCAGACTTTCTCTTAGCTGTTGTCTTTGTGTAGCAAAATTTCCCAGCCAGCACAATTTTGAAGAACTCTTTTTTAATTGTCCTATTTTTCAACATTGTTATCAAAGGATACTAACTTTGAAAATAGTTTTGAAGTACAAAGTCTTCTAACAATCCAACATGGGTGTGATTATTTGATTTCAGTATAACAACTTCCAGTTTGTGGATTGTAGGCTATATGGCATGGGGGGGGGGGGAATTATTAGATTGTAGCACCTTTGCAGATGATCAGAAAGATTGCTTAAATAAGTGGCATACTCTTTTCAATTTCAGAAGCTAGTTTGGCTGTATCCCCCCCCCCCCCGGAAGTATAAAATTTTGAATCAGAAAGGACACTGTGTCTTAACAGGGAAGGTGCATCTTTCATTACAGTGGACAGAGCATGAGTCCTGTGGGCATTAGAACTTCACCTGAGCAATGCATTCTGGGCATTACTTTTGGAATTTCTAGGATATCTGACAGTGCATAGAATCATAGAGTTGGAAGAGACCACAAGGGCCATCCAGTCCAACCCCCTGCCAAGCAGGAAACACCATCAAAGCATTCTTGACATATGCCTGTCAAGCCTCTGCTTAAAGACCTCCAAAGAAGGAGACTCCACCACACTCCTTGGTAGCAAATTCCACTGCCGAACATCTCTTGCTGTCAGGAAGTTATTCCTAATGTTTAGGTGGAATCTTCTTTCTTGTAGTTTGAATCCATTGTTCCATGTCCGCTTCTCTGGAGCAGCAGCAAACAATCTTTCTCCCTCCTCTATATGAAATCCTCTATATGACATCCAACACATGTTTCCTTAGAAGTATGTATGTCCCACTGTGTTCAATGGGGCTTACTCTTTGGTAAGCGCACATAAGGCTGAAGCCAAATGCACACCCAAATATAGTATTGCACCCTAGAGCCACAGACCTGTCTTCCAGGTCTTCCTAGTTCCACAATACCACACTATTTTCAGATTACACAAATATTTATCTGATAAAACAGACACTTCTTTATTGCCAACCATTAAAACCATTTTTAAAGGCAGCCTTACTAAAGTCGCTTTTAAGAAATCAATTTTCTGTTCCGATATATGAGCCAAATGTTAGAGCAGCATTGCTAAAGCTGAATGAGTGAACAAAAATAAGATACCAAGGCTGCAAGCATAAGGCAACCATTGCCCATAGCAGTTGCATTAGGCTTAGAAGGACAACAGCAGATTAAGTAGCTTTTGGCTTGCACTTATACTTTATGGTTCTTAAAATTAATAAGGTATTTGAGAATGATGAACTGGATGACTTATATTCAGAGCATCCTTTGGCTCTACCATTTCCATTTAAGTAGCTCATTTAAGCTAAAAATTTGAAGGACCTCAGATGATGATCACAGGGTCCAGATTGATTCATATAGGGTGGGTCGGTCCATGAGGTATTGCAATCCTGAGCCTTTTAGTAAGTCAAAACCAGCACTTTGAATTTGGGCTCAGAAACTAATTGGCTGCCAATGCAATCAGGCCAGGATTGGAGCTATATACTCAAACCGCCTTCCCCTGGTGAGGAACCTGGCCGCTGAATTCTGTACCAGCCGACGTTTCCAAACCATCTTCAGAGGCAGCCCCACGTATAATGCACTGCAATAATCAAACCCAGAGGTTACCGGAGCACAGGTGACAGAACTTAGGCTACCTCTGTCCACATAGGGACACACAACTAGGCCACCAGCCAAAGGTGATGGAAGGCACTCTGTGCCACTGAGGCCAAAAATCGGGCCACTGCCCCGAGTGATGCTCTTTGGATCTGTGCCAATATTTAGATCAGGAGATAATCTGAACTGCAGCCTCTACCAAGTGGCAGGTGGTGGCAAGCATATTCCAGTGTAAGGCAACAGAAAGCTTTTTTTACATTGGCTATCTACAGTGGTACCTCGGTTTACAAACACAATTGGTTCCAGAAGTCTGTACTTAACCTGAAACATACTTAACCTGAAGCGAACTTTTCCATTGAAAGTAATTGAAAGTGGATTAATCTGTTCCAGACGGTCCGTGGAGTACTTAAAACTGAAGCGTACTTAACCTGAAGTGAACTTTCCCTTGAAACTTTCCATTGAAAGTAATGGAAAGTGGATTAAATCTGTTCCAGACGGGTCCGCGGAGTACTCAACCTGAAGCGTACTTAACCCGAGGTATGAGTGTAATTGGTTCCGGAAGTCCGTACTTAACCTGAAGCGTACTTAACCTGAAGCGTACTTTCCCATTGAAAGTAATGGTAAGTGGATTAATCCGTTCCAGACAGGTCCGCGGAGTACTTAAACTGAAAATACTCAAACCGAGGCGTACTTAAACCGAGGTATGACTGTATCAGCATCAGGAGTTTAAATAGTTACAGGTAGGTAGCCGTGTTGGTCTGACGTAGTCAAAAAAAATAAAATCCTTCTAGTAGCACCTTAGAGACCAACTACGTTTGTCATAGGTATGAGCTTTCGTGTGCATGTGCTATCTTTGTTTTAAAATGCTATTGTAGCTACATGTTTGTTTGCATAGTGCTATCTTCCAAGAGCATTTAAGATCAGACAAATAATAATAATCTAAACCTAAAAGAAATACTCTAAGCCTTGTCCTAAATATCCTCTATGGCTAACTTAGTGATGCTGAGTCACACTGGGGGAGGGTGGCTGCGTTATGCACATTGTCCAAATAATCCCTTTATAAAACAAAGACAAATACATTAATTGGAAACTGCTTTGGGTACATTGTGCAATGGACCACGAAGGCACTGACATGCTATTTTACCTTAATATACGACTTAGTCTTAGAGCATATTGTAGCTAAGCTCATGCAATTCATTACTGCATGGATGTCCTCCTCTGTGCTATGATTATGCCTTGTTAGAGATTTAGAGATTATATTTTTATCTCTTCTAGTAGCCTGTTAACCCCCTTTCCCTTTGGAGCTAAAATCTGTGACTATTATCTGACACATACAGCTACAGTAGTTAACAGTACAGTAAAGGTCTTGTGAATGGAAATAGCTAAGTAAAGTCCTGCGCACACCAGGCCAAGGATGACAAACAGTGGGTGGCTAATTCTTTATTGACAAAATCAACCACTCTTAAAGCATCTCCTATAGGTTCACAGCTGTTTCTAGGCAGGGGTGCCAACTTGAATAAAATATTGGAGAGGCCCAGGTAAGCTCCACCCAGCATAAGCAACCATAAGAAGCAGAGTGTGCACAGAGTTTGAATGGCAATGCCATACACGTGGGGTGGGGGACTGCCCTCTACAAATATTTTATTTAGGGGGCCGAAGGGAGCTCAGCTCCTAAGAATTGGCTCCTATGTTTCTGGGTTCGTGCCTTGCAGAGCAGTTAAAGCGTTTGTGTGACCGTGCCCCCCTGGGGTTATGTACCCTCGTCTGACTGAGTGTGGGCACACAATTTGAGACTCCTGCAAGGAAGTCATCGCTGTGGTTCTCTCTTCACGCCGCTCCTGGGTCTAGGAGACAGTGGGGCAGGAGATGACAGGGATTTAACTGCCCCTCCCCTGGCGTGAACTACATCTTTCTCTGCTTCTGACCCATCCTGCACCCCCTCCTCCATCTCTGACTGCTCAGACCCTTCTCCTCCACGCCCCCCAGCTTCTGCCTCGTGGGTGGAACCAAACCCCATAAATCGCTGGCCCCTCTCCTGGGTCTGCCTCCGGGGGGCCCTGCCTCCGTCACATACTCCTCAGAGCCCTGCAAGTCCCTGACAAGTAAGGTGCACACACTGTATCTTCAAAGTACATGCAGCACATTCTTTCCCTCAAAGAATTCCAGGCACTGTAATTCACCCCTCACAAAGTTACTACGTATTCCCATCTTCCCCTGACCATCAATGACCTACAGTATCTCTACTGCTCCAAAAGGAAGTAAGCTCTGCCTTCCATTTCTGAAGCCATTAGATCCAACTGCCCTGTTAGCAGGAGAAAAAGAAGCCCTATTTGGGGTCTTCTCCCTTATGTGATTAACGGTTGCCCAGGATTGCCATTGACACTACTTGCCCCACCACCCATGCCTCAGTGACACATCTGTAAGAGTGGAGCTTGCTCTACAGTCACACATGGGCTTCCCACGTCATGTGGAACCTAATGCGACCAGGATTCTACATCTCAGCAGGAACCAACACAAGTTCAAGTTCACTCTACAGATGTGTTGTCCCCTGTGCATGGATGGGGGCCAGATGTGATGCAATGGGGTCAGGTGACCAAGTGCAGCCCCACTCCTCCCTACAATTAAGAATGACATGAAGGGAAACAGGGCTACAAAGGGCCAGCAAAGGAAAAACCATCATTTTCATCTTCACCTAGTGCAGTGATGGCCAAACTTGGCCCTCCGGCTGTTTTGGGACTACAACTCCCATCATCCCTAGCTAACAGGACCAGTGGTCAGGGATGATGGGAATTGTAGTCCCAAAACAGCTGGAGGGCCAGGTTTGGCCATCACTGACCTAGTGGGTCTCCTCCCCATCAGTTAGGCCATTAGAACTGCCCTGGTTATAAAGAAGCAGCAGGCTGACATGTTCCCTCTCTCTTTAAATAGCCTAGTTTTGCTGTACTGTTTTTGCTGTTATGTAAGCCACTCTGGGAGCGAGGTAAAATGTTTAAAATAATCTCTTTTGAGTTTAGTATAGATCAGGCTATGAGTACAATATGCAAGCGAAGGATTGATTTCTATTGATACTTACATTGAAGTGTGCAAATGATTGCAGCTTTCATTTGCCCAGGCAACTGTGCATTTGGAAATATCCTGAATTCTAAGGTAGCATGGAAAAGCGAACAAATGCATGAGGCTGGACGCAGCTGTTGGCCATTCATTCTTGTGTAGTAAATATTTCAATATTGGTCATCATGTTCCTGGTCCAAGAAAGCATTGCTTGTTGGGTGATGAATGTGCCAGTGTGCTCCTTTCTCTCCCCCTTCCCCTGATCGTCTAATAAGACTTCCTGACTTGTTTGATTTGAGTTTTTAAAAAGAAACGCAATGTAATGTTAACAATTTCTGATAACCAGTCAACCATTGTTTGCTAATAAAGTTGCTGAACATTACCAGCTCTTGGACGTTCAACATGAGAACTTTGGGTTAGTATTAGGCATCCGCTTCAAAGGTATTCAGTACCACTGTTGAACTGTGGTTCAACAAACCATGGTGACTTGTATAAAACTAGGCATGTAAGCAATTAAGAAAAAGTTAATAGGGATGGGAGATTGGGGGCACATGGGAAATTCCCAATCCAACCATGGTTTACTGGACCAGGTATGTGATGTCTGAGCTGGGCTAGGATGCAGTAGTGACATGTGTGGCAAGACAGAACTGCCCTCCTAAGCACCAGCATTGCTGCTGCTTATCTGGAGACAGCTGGGACCATGGAAAGGGCGGGGTGACATAGAAGCACTAGCCAGGAGCATCATTGCAAATCTGGCATTCCCAGGGATGTGCCAGCATGGCCCCAACCTCACCACTGCCAGCCTTTAGAAGTTTTAGTTAACATGCTGCTCCAGAGAAGCGGACACGGAGCAATGGATTCAAACTTCAAGAAAGAAGATTCCATCTAAACATTAGGAAGAACTTCCTGACAGTAAGAGCTGTTCGGCAGTGGAATTTGCTACCAAGGAGTGTGGTGGAGTCTCCTTCTTTGGAGGTCTTTAAGCAGAGGCTTGACAGGCATATGTCAAGAATGCTTTGATGGTGTTTCCTGCTTGGCAGGGGGTTGGACTGGATGGCCCTTGTGGTCTCTTCCAACTCTATGATTCTATGCTTAAATTAACCTAGATCTTCAGTGTGGACTTTAAATTTCACAGGAAAATATTCTCTTAAAGGTCATTGAGGAAGAAAGGCAAATATAAAATGTGAATGGCCTATCTGAAAGTATCCTGATGAAAACTTTTTGTTTTCATCAGGATACTTTCAGATAGGCCATTCACATTTTATATTTGAGAAAGTGTAATTTAGGGAAATAGCTGTGTTGCGTTCTCTCTGGGAGAGATTTTTCATAACTGCCTCCTTCTATCATGTCAAAAATAGTTGCGCAGAGGAAAGGTAAACATCATCATTAAAATAATGACATTGGATCCCACAGAGGAATGCCTATCAGGATTGTGAAAATTCTCCTGGCTTTCCACACGTTCACAGCTTTTCATTTCTGATGAAGTCTGAGTGTGTCTCTGTGGAACTGGGTAGAACATTTATTTCATTTTATTATCTTTTCCCCCTTTTGAGAAATCAGGGACGGCACAGCACATGGGACTTGCAAGCATCAGCTGGAAAAAAGTAGCAGCTACAAACACTTGAATATTTAGCCTACCAGCTCTCCCCTCCCCTAAGCTGCCCTCTCCTGTGGGGCAGATATGAACCTCTGCTTCCAGCCTGCTGCCTGCTGTCTCACAGCAGGCAGGGGTGGAGCTTTTCACAACAGCTGAGGAATCTACTCAGACAGTAGCTCCCGAGCGCAATTATTTTAAGGCAACCCAAATACAATAAATTCGCCGCTTCTTCAGTAATTTGTGCTTTTCACAGGAAGAGGCTTCACCTATGAGGACAGAATCCTAGAGGGAGAATTAATGAGCAGTGCTATAGCATCGACTGAACGTGAAAGGCAGTATCTTTCTACTTCTCTTTATTATAAAAGACAGCAGGAAATGAAACTTTAAAAATGAACCTAATGTAATTTAAGAGCTAGACTTCTTTGCAAAATCTAACTCTTAAGACAGCGACATCCAGGACTCCAGCCAGTATCAACACAAGTAAAGCCTGTAATTATGATAGGTACATGACCTTGGTGTTCCCAGCTTCAGATATTAGTAGATATGGTCTTTCTAACTGTAATGAGTTTTAAATTATTTCTCCAACCAAAAGCTGATACTGAGTTCTAGGATTTTAACTGTGCAACACGATTTCCTCTGATTTCCACTGAGCAGTGTGATTTGTTTTGCTCCCCGCCCCCCCCCCAAATGTGATCAGAGCAGTGCTATTTTTCTAGAAAAAGAGCTCACCATGAACTTCTCTCTTGTTCTCTTAGGATAGCAGGGGTGCACACCTGAGAGGTGAGCTCCATCCAGAGGCACTGGCTTTGGCCCAGTGTGTGTGCTGGTGCCATAACAGCATGAAGCACTCCCATGGCCACAGTGGGACCCCGAGGAGGAAACTGAGCTGGGGCCTGCGTGCTCTGCTGAAGCGCGAGAAGTAAGGCGTACCAGATGGAGAAGTAAGTAGCATATACTTTCAAACAGGGCCATCTTAAGCATATCTGGTGCTGTGGTGCGAATATCCCTCCGGCGCGCCCCCACCCCGTTTCCCAGCTCGGCTATCTGGCGGGCACCGCAGCGCGGCGCCCCCCTGGTGCCCTGTGCCACCCAGCCTTGCCGTAGGGCCGGCCCTGCTTTCAAATAGATGTGGGTCGCCAAACTGTATTGTAAACACGCTTAACCTGGGCTGTTTCACATATCCCCACAAATGGTAATAAATTTATTGAATAAACGGCAACGCCCATAATGAAAATGATGTTTGCTGTGCAAATTTACTTCAGCTCTTACATCATTCTTTCAGGTTCACAAAGAGTTTTCTTTTTCTTCACTGTGGGCTTGTGACTTTCACAGAAAGCATATCCACAAACAAATGATAGTGCTGCAGAGAGCATAGCATGTTCTTTGTGGTGCAATTTTATATCAGAGTCAGTAGCAAATAAGCAGCCATGTAAAACAAGACTGCTATTCAGTCAAGGGAATCTGGTCTGACAGCATCATAAAATAGAAGACAGACACTTCAGTAGATTTCAGTATCAGCAAGAATCTTAATATACCAAGGACACCATTTTTATACTTGATTGCATTCCTCAGAACTACCCACAGAGTATAAAAGGAAGCACTATTCAAGAAAAAGTCATGTAGGCTTCCTGCATGGTTTAGACTCCTGACAAGTGCAGTATGCTACCTGCCAGAGGACTTCACCCTCTGGAGAACAAAACAGGGAAGCAATGGAGGCACGAGGCCAGCAAGTGCATGCACCCATTCTTACCCTTCATCATGTGCAGATAATAAAGACTAAAATGGGATACCTTTGGAGGTCATCAAGTCCAACTGCCTGATCAGAATGGGATGAATACAAATGCAGCATGCAATCACAGCATTCCAGAGATCAGGAACAAGACCGAAAATTAATTAATTAATTAATTAATTAATTACGCACACACCCGCCTATCTGGCTGGGTTTCCCCAGCCACTTTGGGCAGCAGCTCCCAACAGAATATTATTAATGATGATGATGATGAAAAAGCAATAAAACATCAAACATTAAAAACTTCCCTAAACAGGGCTGCCTTCAGATGTCTTCTAAAAGTCAGATAGTTGTTTATTTCCTTGGGATCTGATGGAAGGGTGTTCCACAGGGCAGGAGCCACTACCAAGAAGGCCCTCTGCCTGGTTCCCAGTAACCTCACGTCTCACAGTGAGGGAACCGCCAGAAGGCCTGTGGAGCTGGACCTCAGTGGTCCGGGCTGAACGATGGGGGTGGAGACGCTCCTTCAGGAATACTGAGCCGAGGCCATTTAGGGCTTTAAAGGTCAGCACCAACACTTTGAATTCTGCCTGGAAACGTACTGGGAGCCAATGTAGGTCTTTCAAGACCGGTGTTATGTGGTCTCGGCAGCCGCTCCCAGTCACCAGTCTAGTTGCTGCATTCTGGATTAGTTGCAGTTTCCAGGTCACCTTCAAAGGTAGCCCCACGTAGAGTGCATTGCAGTAGTCCAAGAGGGAGATAACCAGAGCATGCACCATTCTTGCGAGACAGTCTGTGGGGAGGTAGGGTCTCAGCCTGCATACCAGATGGAGCTGGTAGACAGCTGCCCTGGACACAGAATTGACCTGTGCCTCCATGGACAGCTGTGAGTCCAAAATGACTCCCAGGCTGCACACCTGGTTACCCCACTCAGGACCAGGGAGTCCTCCACACCAGCCTGCCCCCCGTCCCCCCAAAAACAGTACTTCTGCCTTGTCAGGATTCAACCTCAATCTGTTAGCCACCATCCATCCTCCTCCAGAACGAAGGGTGCATGAAATAGACAGCCTCTCTCTCACTGTCCCACTGCCCAGTTCCTCATTTTGGAGAGGACTACATTCCTCCCAGCCTTCATGTCATGATAAGATAAAGATGGGGTATAGTCAGCAGCAGGGACTACCCTTATAATCAGAGCAAGTACTTTTCTAGCGCCAAAATGTCAAAGAACTGCACTAAGTCAAATTTTAATGGAATTAACTGGAGATGCCCCAGCAGCAATCTGAATATTGGATGCAAATTGAAGAGCACCAGAACAACATTGCTGTATTAGACCAAAAGCTCACCTACCGTAGTCCAGCATCCTGTTTTCCACAACAGATAAGCACAAGCAGGGCGATAGCAATTTCTTGCTGCTGTTCCTTTGATAGCTGAGGTAATATGGCCTTAATGACTAGTACCCGCCAATGACCTTAGTCTTCCATGAATTTGTCTAATTCCCCTTCCATTCAGGTTGATGGCCAGTCTCAAAATGTGTCCAATGCATCACTCACTTTAGTTTTAACATTGGTGTAACCCTGTAAAACAGCTGGCATATAGTAATACAATAGACTTCTGGGTTGTGGGAAACCAGAGTCATTTGACTCAGTTAGCTCAGCTGGTTAGAGCATGGTGCTGATAACGCCAAGGTCGTGGGTTTGATCCTCATATGGGCCATCTGCGTATTCCTTCATTGCAGGGGATTTAGATTACCCTCAGGGTCCCTTCCAACTCTCCAATTCTATTATTCTAATTGAAAAATGAGGAGGAGGAGGAGGAGGAGGAGGAGGGTCAACTATCATGGTTGTGATTCAGTTGCCAGTACAATCTTGTTTATAGCCTGAACCATGACTTCTAACCAGTGCTTTTTTTCTTTAAAAAATGTTTAGGGGTACTCTCCTTTTCCTGCTCATATTGAAATATTGCCCCTCAATGAGGCCAAAGCTAGATTCACAAAATGTTTAGGGGTATGCGTACCCCCAGAAAAAAGCACTGCTTCTAACCCAACAAATGGAAGGCAGTGCACCAGCCATGTTTTGAGTGGAGGCCCATCTTGGATTTAAAGCTGAATTTGCTGCCTGCCTAATACTGCAGGAAGGTGAGGGGTTACCAAGTGCTTGAAAGGCCACAATCCACGGCTGGTAGGCTGCATTTGGTGTGGTGGGTAATAAACACAGACCTGACCAGACCATGTAAATTCTAGTGTGCTGCTTTAATAAAGCAAGAGAACCACAACATAAAATTATGTGTCATTTGTCTGGCATGCCTTGCTGTTAATTACCATCCAGTAATTATTATATTAGCCACATGGCGAGGCTAATTGCAAATTACTGGCTGAATGGAAGTACCTGACCCTGATAAATGTAAATTCCACCCTGCTGGCCCTTTCGATTTAAGTTAGGCTTGTGCTTGAAGATCACTTGGAGGGCCACATTCACTGTAGACCAATCCATCCCACCAGCCTATATAATTTGTGGTGTGATTTACTCATATCTGTTGTGTATGTAGTGCAATGGACTACAACAATTTAAGTTACTAACAACATTCCTGCTTCTAAACAGTAGGGTAAAAGCTTCAGTGTACTACAGAGTTTTGGGCTTTGTAAACATTAATTGATGTCCAATAGACAAAACATTAATCGATTGTCTAATATCTAGAAAATTTTTTCTCTCTCTTTCAGATCATTTCAAGATTATAAAAGCATTCACTCCCAAGGAAATAGAAAAAATGATAATTCCAAATGGAAATAAGAACACCAAGAGCCTTGATGTATATCAGAAATGCTGCCACCTTTCAAAAATCTGTGATTTATTATTCATTATTATGTATTTAAAAGCACACCTTCAAAGTCTGGCATTTTGACTTTACTGAGCTATGTAAGGTTTCTACAAGTCTACTTAGAATGTAATCATTACGAGCTAAAGGAAAAACTTAAATCAGGTCGGACAGCAATAGATAGGGACACTTTAGGCCTACTGTTTCCTGTAATGCAGTTAGGCCCAAATGCTAATGGTTGAGTGGTGTAAAATGCCTTAAATAAAAGAAAACAAACAAACAAAAAAGGGGGTGAGACCACAATTCCAAACAAAGAAAGAATGTGCAGTGCTTTAAAACGCTCAGCAATAATTTTAACAAAGCTACATAAAAGGAATAGTCATGTCATACCCGGTAGCTGTTGCTTAAGCCCATGCTCCAAGCGTCTTGTAGATAGGGGGTATGAAGGACCCACATCTATTTGAAAGTATATGCTACTGAGTTCAGTGGCATTTAATCCTAGGTTAATGTGTATAGGATTGCAGCTTTAGAGATGTGCTTCCCATTTCCATGCCTAAATTTGAGTGGATCATGCCTAAAAATAGATATTATTGTGAAAAGTAGAAAATCCTAAGAATTTTTAAAGTATTACACAGTAATAGAGGGAAGTTTAAATTAAGTGTTTGAATCAGATTGTGTTGTGACATTTTTAGTGTGATCTTTTTATTGTGATGTCCAGTATGTATTTCAGGTATTTTTTATCTGATGAGTTCAGGACCTGCCCTGAATTCCTGGGATAAAAATCCAAAGCAAAAAACATTCATTGGTTAAGCTTGCTTTGTTAGGTGATCTACCAATGAAGAAACTTTGGTGGACAAACAAAGAGCAAACTACAAAGTGATATAGCCCTTCACAACTTGGTAGCTGTTGTTCAGCCATCTTAAGGGTGCAATGGGGAAAAAATGAGTATAGTCATATATATTTTTCATTTTAACAAAATTTATATAGTGCTTGTCTGTAAGAAAACCTCAAAGCAGTTTACAAAAATATAATCACTTTGAATGTTTTTATTGCAACTCTAACACTAGGTACTTCTTATCACTGCAACATTTTTTCTATATTATGTTCTGAATGCTTGCTTTTTGAATGCAATTTCAGTATTTTAATAAGACTATGGGGGGAAAAACCTGCCTCCTCTTCCCTTTATTGCACCATCAAAACCAATTTCATATTGAGGTTAACTGTCCTGAAAAAAACACAGTCCAAATTATCAAATACTAACCTCAGTTACGAAATTCAGTTGCCGGATTAGTCAGGTTAATGTGTGTGTTTGTAACCCTGAGAGCGAATAACCTGCCTTACCTTGTACTTATGTCCTTATCTGTAAATTACCGGTACTGCTTCCTTACCATACAGGAGTGTGAAGAGATAAACATTTCCCCCTTTTATTCTAAAAACAGCTTTAGAACAGTCCTTTTAGAATGGAGTGATGTATGCAGAATATAGCACTTTGGATAAAGGTGGATGACTATGGAGCTTCCAAGGATTTGTTTATATATAGGGTTTGTAAAGACCTGTACACTTCAACTGAATTACATTAAACAGTGAAGGGGCCTACTGACACCAATGGGGAAATTTGCTAACTTCAGCAGAGTCTAGATTTCACCCTGAAAGAGCAGAGATATTCATACCGGTACAGCTAAATATGCAAGAGCAGGCCATGGGCATGGGCTAAACCAGGGTCCCCAAACTAAGGCCTGGGGGCCGGATGTGGGCCAATTGCCTTCTAAATCTGGCCGGGAATCGGTCCGGGAATCGGCATGTTCTTACATGAGTAGAATGTGTCCTTTTATTTAAAATGCATCTCTGGGTTATTTGTGGGGCATAGGAATTCGTTCATATTTTTTTCCAAAATATAGTCCGACCCCCCACAAGGTTTGAGGAACAGTGGACCGGCCCCCTGCTGAAAAAGTTTGCTGACCCCTGGGGTAAACTGTAGCAGGGAAACTACAGAATAGATCTCAGAAGTACATCTGCAGTGTTTTCATTGGTCAACTTTTTATCAAAAGGACAGGCTAATTCCCCACATGTACAGTACATGAGCTGCACTGAAAACAACTGGGATGCGGAAAGTGTGTAATCAGCCTCTGAAAGATCAACTATTTAGCTACCATCATTTTGCGTAATAGCAGTCTTTTAAACCTTATTGTATAAAGGGTAAAGGTAAAGGGACCCCTGACCATTAGGTCCAGTCGTGGACGACTCTGGGGTTGCAGCGCTCATCTTGCTTTACTGCTCATCTGGCTGGGGGAAGGTATAGGAAGCACATTAAAGGTATAGGAAGCACATTGTATAGGAAGCACATTAAAGCACTATGTGTTGTGAAATATCAGACAACCTTCCAAAATCATAACATTAACATGAAATGTTTGCTTTTTAAAAATCTGATCTTTTAACATGAAACAAGGAGCCTGATCCCACGCAGCAGAGTTTGTCACACTTAAGTCCTTGGACTGCAAACCCATGTGAGAACGGTAAGCATCACAGAATTCAATGGGACATACCATACTTCTGAGTAAGCGTAGGCACAGGCTGCGCTGATGCCATTTGAAGTTCAGCAGGAAAGGACCTACTCCGTGGTGGTGCCCTGACTGCAAAATGCTCTCGTCAGATGTTTCTTCCATGACCAACGCTACCCTCCACTACCCAGGGTGCGAGTGATGAGGCAGTGAGAGGGCTAAGGCAGCTGTTTGCAACTCTGCCTTCCCTGTGAGCCTGTCCGGAAAGTGTGACAAAGGTACGGAAATAGGAGCAGCTCCCATTCCCACCTACCGTAGCAGAACCCAGGGGAGGTTGTACAATCAATTTTTTCCTAGGTGGCTTAACAGCGGTCTCTTCCCAGCAACTTCCCAGCCTCAGTTCAAGGTCTTAAGAAGTAATGATGCCACGCTATTTTGTTTTAGTTAAGGAGGGGAGTGGCAGCGGCGGCAGGTTGCGTCGGACACACATCAAGCTGAGCTCCGCGCATGGTATGTTACACACATGCATGGCTGTTTGATGGGGATCGGGGGGGTGGGTGTGCACCTGCGGCAACAGCCCCCTTGTACCCCCCACGCTACTTCTATTCTTCTATTCCTTCTTCTTGTTGTTTTTCCCCCGCCACCCCCTTGTTCAATCCTTTTCCCCTCTCAAATTTTTGCTCCCAGAGCTGAACTCCAAAGTATTCCTGCATGAACAGGAAGTCCGCCTACCTACCTACCTGCCGACTCCTTCTGCGGGGCACTTCCCTCACTTGAACTCCAGCTGGCGACGTGGTCACATGGGCCCGGCCGAGAAGGCGGGCGGGGTGCATTGCATTTAGGAGCGGCAAGGCTCCGAGCCGAACCTCTCGCCATTGGCCCCGGCCCGGGCACGTGGCGCTCCCCTCCCGCCTCTGGCTCACAGCTGGGTGGCCTCGCCGCCGCCGCCGCGCTGCTCCTGGCGGCGAAGCAAAGCAGCCGGAGAACCGCTCCAGTGAAGAGCCTGACGGGGCAGCAGGAGCCGGGAGTTTGTGTTGCCCGCGCGCCGTCGTTCCCAGCGAGGAGCCTGAGTGCGGGGCAGTGGGGCGCCTCGCCTGTAGCTTCGCCCGGCAGCTCCCAGCCAGCGCGGAGCGCGGGAGCCTTTTCGCGTTCCCACCCCGCGCTTAGAAAAAGCCAAGCCGGGGAGAAGAAGGCTTGAAGGACCGGGCAGCGGCGGGAAGGTAGGTCCCAGTCAGCGCAGGGGGCTGCAACCTCCAGCTGCCGCCTCCGCCTCAGGCGCACCAGGGGCCGCCCTCCCTTGGCCGCCTGCCGCAGTAGTTCTTCGGAGCGTCCCTTGCGCTTTTCCCGCGCCGAAGTTGTGGGTCGCTTCGGAAGAACTGCGGCGGCAGCGGAGAGGAGCTGGCCGCCGGGGAGAGGCTCCGCGCCCCTTCTCCCTTCAGCTTCTGGAGCCCAGTTAACGATAAGCCCGAAGAGGAGGAGGAGGAGAAAGAGGAGGTGGACTGCCGGGAAGGAGCGCCTTGCGTCTGGCTCTGGTGGTGCTGGAGGAGGCTCGCCCCGTCCAGCCTTCTCTCTTTGCGCCATGAGGCAGGCGCGCGCGCGCGAGAGAGACTTGCTTGGGATGGTTCGCTTGCTTTGCGGGTGGGGTGCGTGCGCCTAAAATGGTCCCGCTGGCGCGATTTCGTGGGCGAGGTTTGGATCAGGATCGAGACCCGCATTCCATAGCTTTTCAGGCTGTAGTTGTTGGGTGTGTGTATCTGCTGTCAGGGGGGAAAAAAGGAAAAGTTCGGCCGAGTTTTCCAGCGGCTTCTAGGGATGTTGGAAAGGTTTTTGCTTGCTGGTGAGTAAAACGGGGGGGTTGTGGAAGGGCGGGACTCGGGAGGGAACTCGAACCCGGGAGATCGGGGCTGGCCTGGCGAGGCTTTCGTCTGGAATCCGGCCATTCTCATTCCTGGCCGGAGGGGGTGTGCCGCTGGAGCCAAAGGTGCATAGAGCAGGCTTCTTAACCCTTTCCTAATCCTTGCTCAGTTAAGCAGAAAGTTGCTGGCCTTGGGGAGCTTGCTCAACTCTTGGAAGAAGTTGCATTTCGTTTTAGTCTACTTCCCCCGCATGTGTTTTGTCCCTCCACAGTCGTATGCATGACACGCTATTAGTCAGATGCTGGACTTGCAGCTTAGAAGCCAGTTGGGAATTGGTCCAAGAAATTCTTATGCCGTCTAGAAATGGATGCTCCCCCCCCCGTGTTTAAATTGTTCGATGTTTTGCTCCTTGCTGTCAAACTAACGATACTGAGGACGTTTGTAAGCAATCAAGTACGCTGGAGTCTAAATATACAGATAGCCTGATACTGGTCATCTTAAATCCCACAGAGTTCATTTAATCTTTTGTTTAGGATTGTAGCTCTGTATGATATATTGCCTGAAGCTGATAATGTTATCACACTTAATATTTTTTCATTGATGTGCTTTGAATAACATAGCTACAAATCCAGCATGGATATTTTTTAAGAGCTAAAGAGTATGCTTAAAGTGGAGCAAAAGTTTATGCCTTAGCTAAACATACTTTTAATTAAAACATACAAACCTTCATTTATCTCTCGCCCTGTTCCATTAAAAACAAAATTGTCTTCATGTGTATCTCTCTGACTTCTTATACCATCCGTTTATTTCTGAGACCCAAGCAAGTTGCTATCATAATTTTTTTTTAGCTCAAATAGCAGCAAAACCACTGTACCTTTGCCATTCAAGCAAATACATAAAACTCTCATCGGAGTTCTGGTTGGTGACAAGAATGATTCCGGCATGTATTCTGAAATATTGTTCTGCTTCATTGTGAAGAATGGGCCTCTAGTGCACCACCCTGATTTTCTTCAATAAGGCATAGAAGCATTTCTTACAGTAGTCACCTTTTAGGTAAACTTGTATGTAGGAAGAGTAGGGACCTGGGTGGCGCTGTGGGTTAAACCACAGAGCCTAGGGCTTGCTGATCAGAAGGTTGGCAGTTTGAACCCCTGCGACGGGGTGAGCTCCCGTTGCTCAGTCCCAGCTCCTGCCAACCTAGCAGTTCAAAAGCACGTCAAAGTGCAAGTAGATAAATAGGTACCACTCCGTCGGGAAGGCAAACGGCATTTCCATGTGCTGCTCTGGTTCGCCAGAAGTGGCTTTGTCATGTTGGCCACATGACCTGGAAGCTGTACGCCGGCTCCCTCGGCCAATAATGCAAGATGAGCGTCGCAGCCTCAGAGTTGGTCACGACTGGACCTAATGGTCAGGGGTATCTTTACCTTTAAGTAGGAAGAGTAGCATTAAGAATAGAAGTATAAGAACACCCAGGAGCTTTCATTTGCATTGGTCTCTTCCATTTTCCTATATTGTCTTCTGTTTTATTCGGCTTTAGAGGTATAAAACTATATTGCAACTCTAATCTTCTCTTATTCCCTTTTTGTGATATAATTGCCCCCCTGACAGAAACACAGCTATGAAACTATTTTCTAAAAGGAAGGTGACCTTTTCCCTTCTCTTTGGTTCATTGGCTATTTGAGGTGAAAGGGAAGTGTTTTGAAGAGCTGGGAAGTTGTATCTTGGGAGTTCAAAGGAGATCCACTAAAAGCTCAGGAAAAAGCCCATTTTCAATTAACTGAATTGTTGACATAATTGGAGCTTAGCCTAAACTGAGCAAAACTTTTGGCAGGGAAGCATTATTTATATTAGCTGGCTGCACCTCTCATAACATGTGGACTTAAATACAAAAAGGAAATTATTGGATTAGGAATTCCTCATATTTTCCCTTTGTGCTGTGGCATGGCACAGTAATTTCAGTAAGAGAAGTTATTAAGGAACAAGATCTCATGATGCGAACTTGATATTTTCTACGTAAGCTATTTTTCTGTTAATGCAGAAGATGGTAGAATGTGATTATTGGCTTCCCAGATTTTCAGAAACTCTTGGTTTGTGTGATGAGGGCAATACACATTGGTGTGATTGAGGTGCATCTTTTTAGTTTGTGTATTTTCTTCTCCACTCACCCATCTCAGTGTTCTTTGATTAACCAATATACTCTAAACTTTGGGGTGTGTTGTTTGTTTGAAATATCTTTGTGGATAATGGCAATTAAAATGCAAGAAAACTTGCATCATAACCCCCTGTTGGTTTTGTGGCTCCTCTCAGCCCAGGCTTCATTGCAGTGTATCTTTTGTTGCTGTTTTAAAAAATACACACAAAGACTCACCCAATTTTTAATGGCTTTGTTAGTTGTCCTAGCTTTCTAAAGCATAGCTAACTAGTCTCCAGTGTGTTTCCAGCCATATTGCTGTATTCACCCTGTCTACTGAACCAAAGGAGTAGGATTATGACAGGTAGCTAGAAGTGCTTGAAGTTTTTGCTAAATGTAGCTGAGAAGCAGCCTAGCTATAGGGCAGACATAAGCAAACTCTACCCTCCAGATGTTTTGGGACTACAATTCCCATCATCCCTGACCACTGGTCCTGTTAGCTAGGGATCATGGCAGTTGTAGTCCCAAAACATCTGGAGGGCCGAGTTTACCTATGCCTGCTATAGGGTCATATCTTACTGTAGGTTCTTGTTAAGATGCTAATGGGCCATTAAAATTTATTTTAACTTAAAAATGATGCTTCTGTGTCACTAAGGCATCCAGGTATGCAGAAACCACTGCTTTGTTTCTGGGTGGGCCTGTTTCAGTTCCAAACTGCTAGACTTGGGACCACCCACTTGACATTTGCTTTTGGGTGTTTAAAGTGTTTCACGTATGTCATCTTTGTGCAATCCTTATGGCAACCCTGTAACATATGCCAGCGTTATCCCCATATTGCAGGTGGAGAGCACTGAATCTGAGAGATTCCTAAGGCCACTTACAGAGTTTAAGTTTTGTGGCCACTACCCAAAAACCATAACCTTATTTATAAGTCTCACATTTCAGTAGCTTTCTTTGTGCTCTTGATTAGAGAAATGATTGCAATTCATGTACGCCGCAGCCTTTGGGATCAGTTAGTATCTTAGCCATACTCACAAATGTCACCTACTGCCTCCTGAATAAAAGAAGTAAAAAAGTAGATTAAGTTAGCTCAAATACAGTTGACAGTAAAGTGTCATGTTCCAAATAAATCTCTAGGCCCATGGAAAGTAAATAGAAAAAGGCACAAATGTTTGCACACAACGCAAACCTACTATACCAGTTACAATGTGAAACAGGATCAGGCATAAATATCTTCATGTGATGCCATAGTCTCCAGCATGATTTATATTCCAGTAGGATGGATGCCCTTGTGATTTCCTGTCCTCTGAAGTTTGCAAGGAATGTTAATTAGCTTTAATTTCTTTGGGAATGTCTCTGAATCCTCACCAGTCTAACTATTGATATAACAAAAGCACATTGACTGTGTAAATGCTCAACTTGAGGGGCTTGCTTCCTCACTCTAATGTACTGAGCAAACATCCTTGTTTGAGCACCGTGATTTTAGTGTGACATTCTCCAGTGTTCACTTATATTTATGGCCAGCAATAGGCTTGTATTTTTGAATTGTGCAAGAGTTGAAGGTCCAAGAGCATTGATTACCTCTTTCTCTGAGCTGAGACACAGGCAAGGCATTCTTTATAATCTGTTCCAGCATGACAGCAACAGAAGGAAAGCTTGGCATGCTCCCTTTAACAGTCACCTTGCCTCTCATTCTGAAACACAGACAAAAGGCTGGTAGAAAGTGTCTGATACCTAAAGTAAGGGCAACGTCCTTGAGAGCAGCAGCTGTGTTAGGAGCCGGATAGATAACTGGTGGTCCAGAGTCTCTCTGTATTTAAACCAAATGATTGGTTGCTAGAACTTTTAGTTATGTCACTGGATTGTATGACACAAAGAGCTAATGATGAGGCCTTTTGGTTAGCAAGAGGGACTTTAAGGTGGACAGTTAAGAAGGTCAAAAGTATAATGAATATGTTTCTAATTAAAAATTTGCATAGATTTTCACCAGGCTTCTTACCTGGTATTCCAAATAGCTTTCTCCCCCACTTTCCCGTCATTTTGTTTTTTGTTGTACCACTTGATTTCTGCAGTCATTCGCACACCCCTGCCAAATCTGCCCCCCCTTCTCCCAATCTTGCCATTACTGAAATGTTTTTGGAGCCACTGATAAGGGTCTTCCCTTTATACATTTATAGTCCTACATAATACTAGCTGAAGACAAATGTTTTCCATTTTTCTTACTGATTCTGTGTATGCTTTAGCTGGTCACTGCCAAAATAACTTTCCCGTTACGTGGGTTGTGATGATGACCTTAACTCATCATCCTCAATATCTTTAGCCTCTTCAGTTAAAATGAAGAGCAGAAAGTACAAAGTACAAAGGTACACTTTGCGGTTCGAGGACCCGCCCCCGTGAGAAATAAAGACACAGTGACACATGGATTTGAGTTAATGGGTAAAATAAGGCCACAATTTCATTGGTTAGAGGCTGAGCAAGTGAGAGGTATTGGCTTAGGCATTGGACACCCTAGCAAGCGTGACTCCACCCTGCTCAGCGGGGGGGGGGGTGTCATATAAGGTTAACACCCCGAGGGAGGAGCCTGTTGATGCAAATACAACTGAAAGCTCCCCCTGGTGTCACCGGGGGTGGTGCCATGGCCCTAGCCCCCAGCAGGGCATCGGACGGGATCCACGACCGCCGGATCCCTTAAGGGGGGATACCTGAGTAATCATGGAAAAAGAGGAGACGTGCTCTTGTGGATCAGGACTTTGTTAAATAGTAAGCAGTGGACTGTTCTCTGAATGGAGAGGTGTAGAAAGTGGAGTCCACCAAGGACTCTAGAACTGGTAGACATCCAATGGAGCTAATTGTGGAAACATTCAGAATAGTAGCTAAAGGGAAGTTCTCCTTCATTTCATGCATAGTTAAACTATGGAACTTGCTCCCATAGTCAACTCTATCACCCGTATTATACTCCCATAAATATCATTCTAGAGGTGTTTTCCTCAACTTTAGATGATACGGGACTATGGGGAAGGCTGGCAGGCTTGGGTCAGGAGATTTTTCTGCTCGCCTTCCATATACTTCATAAGGATTGTTTCCCTATTGTCTTTGTAGTCAGCCATGCTTGGCAGCAACAGGAAGTAAAAGAAGGGGCAGCTAGTACAAAAAATGCTATGTGCCCCCCCCTCCCCGATGCTTGGTGTATCTTGGGACGAACAGTATGACGTAGGAGCAGTGTTTATAAGGGACACAGAGTCTTGCTTTGGGAGGTAGTAAGAACTTATTTTCGTAGAAGGACAAAACCCAGCACTAATTTGAAAAAGCTCCAATAAATCCAGGAAATATTTGCTGCCAAAATGCTCTCAGGAAATATTGGATCGGTCTTTCCATTATCCCCCTAGCACATGTAAACAAAAAAGCTTGGCTTTACAACATCATCAAATAAACTAAGTCTCTTTTATTGTTCCACTGCAGTGAGAAAGGGGAGATAAAAACCTTGGGGAGGTTGATGAATGTTTTCTCTGATGGTGTACTTTAGTTTTGTACTTGTTGCACCACATAATATGTGAATTTCTTTTTCATATAATTGTTCACAAAGTTCTGTTTGATTTAAGAGTTAAGCAGCGAATAGACTACTGTATTTAGTCTTCCTGCCTAGACTGATTGAATGTTTTAAGCATTTAAAATTGATATTGCTTGTAGTTGGAAGATGTGGAAATTGATTATAGAAATATATGCACACACCTACCTTTGAAGATCAAAATCGCTATTGAGATTAAGGCTTTTAAAAATATTTGAATTGGAATACGATAAAGTGAATTTTACATTCATCTTTTGTTGATCCAAAAGTGCATATGGTCAAATCTGTTAGTTGTTGAGGTTTAAAACTTTGGACTCTATTACATACTTGTTTGTTACTAGGTTTTGGAGTGTTGTCCTTTTGGATTACCCTTCAAGCTCCCTTTTCTTTAGTCTTGATGAAGGGCAGGGCAAAATGCTACAGGAAATATTTTCACATTGTTTTGCCATTGACCTCTTCTTCGCAATGCTGTTGGGACTGCCCAAAAGCACAGCATGGGTGTGAAGACCAGCAGTAACCTGTTGAGAGTGGTGGGGCTAGATTGAATGGAGTTTACACATGCCTATTCGTCTCCAGGGTTGAGCTGTGTTAAATTAATTGTTGCAAGTAAATTAAAGTCAAGTAAAAACCCATCTGTCTAGAAAATTCCCTCCACGGCCACGCCCACCTTCGTGCTTCCTGGAGTTAAACTAAAACTGCAGTCTTACATTGCTAGGCAGCAAGTCCTCTGAACACTGTGAGGTTTATCGGTTGTGATGTGATACAGCCGCATAACCATAGCTTTCCGACAAAACTGATAAAGGCTCTAGTTGGTTTTTAGTGCTGCTTAGTCCCATGTATTTCTCATGACACCCCCCCTCCCTGGGAATAAATACAGGGCAGTCACAGATGGCGTAGAGGTGGAGAAGGACCTGCTTAACTCTTTTCCTACTAGTCATTTATTTGTTCACTCAAAATCCCCCTGTGGCTTCCCAACTATTGTGGGGAAATATACAAAGTTGTGGGACCCCATATGCTTTCCCCTGCACAATCTCTGACCCATGCTCATTCATTTCTTTGTATGGTTTTGGTACTTACAGAAATTTAGAAACTTGGGAGCATTTCTTTTCGATATGAGGACAGTCTATCTCAAGGACAATTCAGAAGACTGTTACAATGATTAATTAGCTGCTTTGAGCATAGTGAGAAGGTAGGATAAAATGATTTTAAAAATTTTTGTGCTGAGGATGGAAAAAATATTTCAGTTTTATAAGTACTAGCATCATATTCTCTTATAGCCTGCACTCATTTTTTAGGATTGCCAAGAACTTGGTCTTTGAGATGCTTTGCCTTGGAACTGGTTCATGCATGCGAAGGAGCAAAAAAAATAAGCAGTAGGAGCCATTAGCAGTTTAAGCTCCAGAAATCTTAACAATAAACTCATTGATTTCCCAACAGGGGAGAGATGCAGATCCTGCATAATGCAGGAAGTTGCTTGTGCTACTTTTAGCATACAGAAACAGTTTTCCAAGTACGGTATGTGTGGCATGATCTCACACATCATGCCAAACC
Source organism: Zootoca vivipara (assembly GCF_965207765.1). Taxonomy (NCBI): domain Eukaryota; kingdom Metazoa; phylum Chordata; class Lepidosauria; order Squamata; family Lacertidae; genus Zootoca; species Zootoca vivipara. The sequence goes on along the minus strand of NC_142582.1, from coordinate 97,764,938 downwards.
TTGGATTGTGATAGCTGTGGTGTAAGTACCCCCACCGTAGTTTGAACTTATAGACATATAGCAGGCAAATCTGGTTTAGAGACACTTTGTCTGCTTTTCTTTTCCATACCTTTAGAATGAAGCCTCCCATGTTCACTCAACAGAGTGCAACAGCCTCTTGAGGCAGACAGAGCAGTAGCTCTAACTCTTGATTTGTCATTTGCTGTAAATACAGCCATAACCTCAGGTCACATGTGGCACAAACTGTGTTTTGCAGAGCAGCTTCAAACAGTGCCTCACAAAACAGTGCAAGTTCAGATATAATGCCAAACCATAACTTTGCTTTATGTCTCTGAACGAGAGTGAGGGGGGGAAGTAAGGTAGGTGAGGTGGCGAGACTTGAGGAAGCTTTTTTGTATGTTTGGTGGGAGAAATTGCTATGGTGGGTGATGGGAGAGATAGGAGACGAGTCAGCAGGAAGGACAAATGCCCCCAAGTTCCATTGCTTGTGAATGTACCATAGAACTATAGAATTGTTTACTGCCTTCACTTTTTAAGTAATTGAGCTACAAAGTGGAAAGGTAATAAAAGCTCACTTTGATCCAGTAGGTGTTAATGTCGATTCTCACCTCAGGGATACTTTAATTTCATCTTTTCATCTTCACGGCAGCTATTTCGTACAGGGTTCCACACAAAAAACCGGCAGAACTAGAAACTAGTTGGAAGCCTTCCCATGTTTGGCATGGGTTTTAATGCATGCGAAAGTTTTTGAAAAGGATACATCGTCCTAAAAGGTTTACCTATTTTTAAATAATCACAAACTGGGGCTTATTGGAAAAAGAAATTATTCTTAACCGAGATTCATGAATCTTTTTTTAAAAAAACCCTGTGAATGAGAATCTGACTGAGAGAGAAGCTGTACAAAAAAATTAAACCATTACTGAACCATGTTAATTTATTACTGCAGCTTTTCTGAGTGTTTTGAGCAACAGCTTCGAAGGAGAAAATTATGTTGGTTGGTACAATTTATACTTGTGGTACAGATCAATTGCTAATGGCAACATTAAAAAGTTATTGCCATTTTAGCTTAATGTTAATCAGCTTTTGTGCATCATTATGAATGGTTTTTTTACACCCGTTGCCATTGCTAAGTGTTACATTTCACTGTTTTCAGAAGATGAAAAGGTATTTGAATGGACTACTCAGCTCTTTTTATTTTTTTTAAAAAATGTTGCAAGCTTTCAGCATCAAGTAGTGCTTAACTGCCACTTTGTAGTTTACTTTGTTGAGATGCTGTTATCAACTATATTGATGTTGTCGTATTTTGTTTTTAGCTTTCAGTTAAATTTTGTTTTAATGTATATGTAGGCTCTGTGCCGGGACCTTTGGGTGAAGGACAGATTGTAAACGTTCTTAATAACCAAATGTTAGGAGGGGGGAAAGGAAAAAAGAGTGGTATTCAGCAATAGTCCTATTCAGAGTAGACCCATTGAAATTATTGGACATGACTAACTTGGGTTCGTTAATTTCAGTGGGTCTGCTCTGAGTAGGATTTAGTTGAATACAACCCATATTCTGTAACTTAACTAAATTGATGGTTTCATGCTTGAAGTATGTTAGGTAACAGGCACATGTGAATCCATGCTGATTGTGAACCCATGCTGATTCTGTCATTGTAACCTATTAGTCTCCCTCATTTGTCATCATTCAGATGACAGCATTACATACTTCCTGCTGAGCCATTCCCTGCGTTGTCATGTGACTTGTGAAATAGCTGGATACATTCTGTTTTCATGAGGTCACCTCGCTTTCCTCATCACAGCAAACGTGTTTGTGCCATGATTGATGCAACAGCATGACTAAGACTGCAGTAAACATGACACTGCTGGCTGACAGTTTATCCCAGTGACACACATCTGTGCACAGCACAACATTCTCTGTTCATCGCATAGAGAATTGTCATTGGTGCTTTCCACTCACCTAAACCTAGACAGAACAATCTACTACTGTAGCAGGGTTGTAGAGGAAGGACACTTCCATCCCTTTGTTTAAAAATGCTGACTATTCTCTCATCTCCATACCAAAAGGAATGGAAGGGCTGTTTATTACCTTTTCTTTGGAAAAAGGGTCTACTGCAGCCCTGAAGGGAGTTCTCTCCTGTCCAGTAGGTTACCCTCAGGGGAAACTCCTTTGACAGTCAAGAGAGGCACTCATAACTCCATGCTATAATTTTGTCTCCTCTGAAATTGGCTTTCTGCCACTCCTGGAAAATCGGGCATTAGCTTTCTACCTCTGTGTTGTGCTCAGGAGACTGGTGGGAAGCCAAGTAACATTCCAGAGTTCTGAAACTTCAGAAGAAGTGTGTGTAGTAATGCCACAAAAGTCCTCCTCTCTTGTAGACTCAGTAATGGGAACTCCTTCATTCCTGTAATATTAATTTCCATTGGGTAAAATAGCCATAGCTGGGTGAGATCAACAATTACTTCTCTGTCCATAACACCTTTCAATATTTGAATGTTCATAATATATTCTTTTAAGTCATCCTTTCAGCAGGCTTAGAGATGTATTTCCAAAGTCTCATATGACTTGCCTTCTAAAATAGCCATTAAGTTTCCCCTGATCATTCTTTCTAATACAGTGGTACCTTGGTTCTCAAATGCCGAAAACCTGGTAAGTGTTCCGGTTTTCGAACGTTTTTTGGAAGCCAAACATCCGGTGCGGTTGTCGACTATTGTTTCCGGGGCACCTGCACCAACCAGAAGCTGTGCCTTGGTTTTTGAACATTTTGAAAGTGAAATGGACTTCCGGAATGGGTTAAGTTTGGTGCTTTTGTTTTTGCTATTTATTTTGCATTTTTGTTTTTGAGGCTTTTTCGGTTAATTTGCTTTTGTGACTGTGTGGAACCCAGTTCAGCTACTGATTGATTGATTGATTGTGTGACTGTGGAAATGGATAAAATGACTTATCAGTGCAGGTAGGAAAAAAATTAATTTTAATTTTTATCTACAATACTGTCTTACTTGTTTTATAGTATAGTACATTGGTTATTGCTTACATTTTATGGATCAATGCTCTCATTAGATAGTAAAATTCATGTTAAATTGCTGTTTTAGGGATTGTTTTTAAAAGTCTGGAATGGATTAATCCGTTTTGCATTACTTTCTGTGGGAAAGTGCGCCTTGGTTTTGGAACGCTTTGGATTTGGAACGGACTTCCAGGACGGATTAAGTTTGAGCACCAAGGTACCATTGTACTTGCCTTAGTGGTCCCATGACAATTGGTTTGCCTGCAAGCAGAGCCACCCACAGGCATGGTGGTGGTTTCTAGATTCTCAAGAGGGCTCCCCAGATACACAGTAGTAGAAATAGAGAATTTTATTCGATCAGCATTTTTAAAATTGAACTGATGTGATTTGCATGTCCTGGATTATTATATGTATCAGAACATAATTATTCTTTGGATTTATTTATTTTTACTTCTCCAAATTTTGTGATACAGTTCTCCAAAAATTTGCATATATATGTTGTTGTTGTTTAGTCGTTTGAATGCAGAAGGTCTCAGGTGTGATTCCTAGCATCTTCAGGTGGGGCTGCGAAAGATTCTGAAAGAGTCTGAAACTCTGGAGGGCAGCTGCCAGTCAGTGAAGACACTGAGCTATATGGACCCAATGGTCTGACTCAATATGAGGCTGCATCCTATGTCCCTACCTTCAACCCAATCCTTTGAACTGAATTGTTGTTGTTGTTTAGTCGTTTAGTCGTGTCCGACTCTTCGTGACCCCATGGACCATAGCACGCCAGGCACTCCTGTCTTCCACTGCCTCCCGCAGTTTGGTCAAACTCATGTTTGTAGCTTCGAGAACACTGTCCAACCATCTCATCCTCTGCCATCCCCTTCTCCTAGTGCCCTCCATCTTTCCCAACATCAGGGTCTTTTCCAGGGAGTCTTCTCTTCTCATGAGGTGGCCAAAGTATTGGAGCCTCAGCTTCAGGATCTGTCCTTCCAGTGAGCGCTCAGGGCCGATTTCCTTCAGAATGGAGCATATATCACAGATGAATGCATAAATGGGACAGCACAGACTTATGGATGAATATGTGTGAGAAGTTCAGGTGTATATTAATTTGTAAATTAAAAGAGAAGAAAAACTACCACCACCAAAAAGCCTGATAACCAAGCATGCTCTGTTAGATTACTAAAGCTATGAAATGTTGAGAGGGGCGAAGAGCTAAATAGGGAGGAATTGACCTGCTAAGCTCCTAACAGTATATAGGAGGTGGATATTTGGAATGTGTGCCATGCACATGAGTTTAAAAAAGTCTCTTCCCACAGTATGTATGAAGATGGTTTCAGAGGATAACAAATGGGAGAACCCTCTGTTTATCCCCAGAAAATGCAAAGCAGTTCCTGTTCTAGGTTACCTAGACCTCTGGACACAAGTACTCCTGTTAGGGACTGGAGATAATAGCAGCATTTTGTTGTGAATCCCCACTTAAATAAGACCAGATGCATCCTTTTCTCACAGTGGCCAACCAGATGCCTATGAGTAATATGTAGGCAGGATACTAGTTGGACAGCACTATCCCCATTTGTGGAGATGTGTGAGTTCTAGTGCTATGGATGACAGGTTCTCTCTATCTGATGTCTCCACAATGTGCATAGTTTAACACATTTCTTACTCATCTTTTCTCTAAATTAGAAAGCCTCTAATGTTGTAACCTTGGCTCCTAAGGGAGCTTCTCCATTCCCTTGATCATTTTGGCTGGCCTTTCCTGAATCTTTTCCAGCTCTACAACACTCTTTTTGAGGCGAGGAAATCACAGCTGTACACACTATTATTCCAAGCATCTTTGCACCATAGCTTTGCATTAACAGCATTATAATATTGACAGTTTTATTTTCAATTCCTTGCCTAAGGATCACTAGCATGGAACTTGCCATTTATTCCTACCCCTGTCTCCTGTTCTTTATCCAGTTACTGTTCCATAAGAGAACCTGTCCTATTATCTCTTGACCACTAAGTTTACTCTGCAGTAATTGGTGAGGGTCTTTGTAACTGGTCAAAAACGTTTTGAAAGTCTTAAGTATACACAATGCCGACTGGATCACATCTTATACTTACTGTCACACTCAAATAATTCTTAAAATGTTAGGTAGGCAAGACTTACCCTTGTGGAAGCTATGCTGGTACTGCTTCAGCAATAATTGTTCTATATGTGTTATATAGGGCGAGGTATAAATAATAAAATTTGGTATACAGGGCCAGGTGGGTGGGGTATAAATAATAAAATTATTATTATTAATTCTGTTTATTATAATTCTGCCAGTTTTCCAGACTAGATCATTATAGAAATAAAAATACACATTTCTCTCTCTTTAATAGAATAGAAAAATGCATTAATATAATATACTTTTGCCAAAGAATTGAATGATTAGGGCAGAGGGATCCTGTTCCTTCTTAAACAATCCTTAAGGAATGCAATTTGAATGTGGTATTACATACTGAATACAAGGCATCACCTACTGGAAACTGAGGAGTCCCTATTACTGCAACAGATGACTCATAAATACATTCTAGCAGACCATTTTAGAACCAGACCATTTTATCCTGTAACCACCACCATCCCATATACAGTGGAACCTCGGTTTATGAACACCTCGGTTTATGAATTTTCGGTTTACGAACGCCGCGGACCCGTCTGGAACGGATTAATCCACTTTCCATTACTTTCAATGGGAAAGTTCGCTTCAGTTTAAGTACTCCGTGGACCGTCTGGAACAGATTAATCCACTTTGCATTACTTTCAATGGGAAAGTTCGCTTCAGTTTATGAACGCTTCAGTTTATGAACAGACTTCCGGAACCAATTGTGTTCATAAACCGAGGTACCACTGTACTACTTGTTTTTTTGTAACTTTCGTACGCTGGGAAGGATGTATTTAGAAATGCCTCTTTCCCAACCTTGGTTGGTTAGTGGGTTGGATTTGCAAGGAAGTACTGTGAGAAACAATGCCTCAGCTTCACAACGATGTATTGAGAAACTCAGACAAGTAGGGTTGCCACTTTATTGTGGTATTTTCTTGTGTAAAATGAGGAAGGAAGTCAGATGGGCTAGAAGAAACAAGCAGCTTCAGGTGTCCTAGAGGCCACACAAAATGAGTTTGGGGGCTATGAGTTCCCCAGCTGTGCTATAGTTTGGAATGGACAGACATATTCTAATGGCTAGAAAAGCCAACTAAAATGGATAGCTTGGAGCACCTATTTGAGACCTGTCTGCAATTGAATGCCTAAGAATTTTGTTTTTCTTGTGTGATTTTAAGATGTCCTTTTCCTGTGTTGAATTTTCATAGGATGCCTTTTGTGTACTGAGGTTTTAACTGCATTAAAAGGAAGAAGAAAAAACTTCTTTAAAACAAAACACCTGAGAAATTGCATTCCCTCAATAGTCTTGTTTACTGGTTTCTATTCTGTATTTGTTACTTGATTGATTGTATCGACCCTTTTCAGAAGTGGTAGCAACAACAACAAACCCCTAATATTTCCTACTTGCAAGGTATGAATAATTTTTTTGAGCTATAAGGAAATAGCACTTCATTCAGAGAGCCATAATATAGAGATTACTGGAGCTTGAAAGCTGTATTCCTTTCATTGACCATTCTCTGCTGTGATTGTAGAAGAGAGACAGGCATTGTTGTTAGAAGTGGGGAAGAATACACCCATTTGACTTGAAATGGGATACGTAGCTCAGTTGGTTAGAACGTGGTGCTGATAACACCAAGGTTGCAGGTTTGATTCCCGTTAAGGGACAGCTGCATATTCCTGTATTGCAGGGGGTCGGACTAGATAATCCTCAGGATTCCTTCCAGCTCTATGATTTCAACCATATGCGGTTGAAGGCAGTCTGGGGAGGGAAAGGATCACAGGTCCTGGGCAAGGCGTGCTTGGCATACCCTTTGAGTAGAGTGCCTTTGGCTGGCAGCTCAGTGGCTCTGGGAGTGGGGAGGATTTCCAATGAGATCTCATGAGAGCTAAAGGCACCCTTCTCTCAGGGTGCTCCAAAGTGGCTTTGCCTGGGGAAAAACAGCCAAGACCCAGCACAAAACGAGTGCTCTTGTGAGAGCATTCACACAACTCTCAGAGCCACTGCTGCTGGCCAAAGGTGCAGGCGTGCTGCATGGGACCTTTTTCCTGACTGACTGCCTTATAGAAGGCAAGCAGGCTGGCTAACTGCATGGGCATCTCCAAGGGTTATTTTGGCTCTATGCAGTTCCACACATGTATCACACATGTTCTCTTGCAACATTGAGAACTATGGCTTCAGTAGACGCATTGAAAGGAATGGAATTTCATGTTTCAGTTTGAGAGCTTTAAGTGGTTTTTTCCAGACTTTAACTCCATTTCTTGAATAATGCTGCAAGGATGATAAGAGTCTTCCACACAGTATTTTTTTTTTTTTGGCAAGACAGAGCATTATGCATCTAATCAAAAATTGCTTTCAACTTTCTGCAATTCTTTATTATATATAATGATAATGCCAAGTGCATTACAGTGCAGTCCTATTCATATTTAGCCGGAAACAAGTCCCATTGGGTTCAATAGAACTTACTCCCAGTTAAGTGTGTATATGAGACTGAAACATTAGACTTTTTTCAGAGTAACTTTATCATGTATTTGACTGGCAATTAGCATGTGATCTCATAGTATAAAATGTGCTGAAATGATAGATCATAGTTCTGCAGTATGCCACCCATATTAATGTTTTTTTGTCTATCTGTAATATGTAAATTCCACAACTTTTTTTTTTTAAAAAAAATATTTCAGTCATTGATTCCCTTAGACTCCTAAATTCTAACAACGTTATTAAAGTTCTCAGGACACATTCAGGACTGCCTGTTCTAAACAAGAAGTACAGTGGAACCTCGGTTTATGAACACCTCGGTTAATGAATTTTCAGTTCACGAACGCTGCGGACCCATCTGGAACGGATTAATTCACTTTCCATTACTTTCAATGGGAAAGTTCGCTTCAGTTTATGAACGCTTCAGTTTATGAACAGACTTCTGGAACCAATTGTGTTCATAAACCGAGGTACCACTGTACCATTTAAGATAAATGGTTAGTATGTAATGTCAGTTGATGCAAAACGCAGAGGAACATGACAGTATTGCAGACAGGTATGCCATGGATTGAAATCTTCTTTGATCAAACATTCCGTGTGTGGTTCTCGTATGGCATGGCAAGGAAATAATAGATCAGTTTCTTTTCCTAATTGTGTGATCTAGGGAGTTAATTTCTAAATTTACTCTCAGGTTTACTTTAGTGGCTGCATATATAGAAAGAACAGTACAGTATTCTTGTAAGTTCATTTTTGTTCTAACTCAGTGAATGTTTTAAGTCTCTGGATGCCATAATATTGGCATTCCATGACTCCTCTATTTCAGAAAAAGAAAATTGAGTAATTAGATTGGGTATCCCAGGTTGGAATTCATCAAAGTATACCATTCCTTTATAGCTGTAACACATTGAAATGCTGGAGAATAATGTTCAAAACCTTCACATTCGGATGACATCAAAGTTTATCTATTATAGATAGACCAGATCAATAAATTCTTACAATCCTTTCTGATCTAGTATTTTCTGATCTCCTACATGGAAGGAATTTTTATTTAACCTATGAGCTTAAAACGTGCCTTGATTATTGGAGCAGGGTGGGAAAAGTGATAGTTTGCTTCCCAAGATGTTGCCTAGAAACATTCACTACTTAACCCACTTGAAAACAAACCGTTCCTTGAGCGTCAAGGCCAAAGGAAATGTGTTGCAAAACAGTTAAATGTGTTCATTGTTTGCAACAGTGAAATTTTTGCATATATGACCTTTTTAAATAAAACAATACTTTTTAACGTTTAAGCTTTTGAATGTAAATATTAAGCAAACAGTATGGGACATTTAATTTGGGGCTAATCTTATATATACAGCCTCTTGACCTTTTAAAATAGTTGGAGAGTCCACCCCCTCTCGTGGGAGTCTGTTCCACTGCTGAACAACTGTGAAAAAGTTCTTCCTGATGCTTAGGTGGAATCTCCTTTCTTGTAACTTGAAGTCATTGGTTTGTGTCCTACCCTGCAGAGCAAGAGAAAACAAGCTTGTTTCCTCTTCCACATGATAACCCTTGAGATATTTGAAGATGGCTATCATATCTCCTCTCAGTCTTCTCATATCCATATCTCATATATGTTTCCGAGCACAATTCAAAGTGTTGGTGCTGACCTTTAAAGCTCTAAATGGCCTCGGTCCAGTATACCTGAAGGAGCGTCTCCACCGCCATCATTCTGCCCGGACACTGAGGTCCAGCACCGAGGGCCTTCTGGCGGTTCCCTCGTTGCGAGAAGCCAAGTTGCTGGGAACTAAGCAAAGGGTCTTCTCGGTGGTGGCGCCTGCCCTGTGGAACGCCCTCCCAACAGATGTCAAAAAGGAAAACAACTACCAGACTTTTAGAAGACATCTGAAGGCAGCCCTGTTCAGGGAGGTTTTTAATGTTTAATAGATTATTGTGTTGTATTTTTCTGTTGGAAGCCGCCCAGAGTGGCTGGGGAGTCCCTAACCCCCCTGAATTCTGGCAAGTTCCAGAGAGTGAAAAAAACCCTGCTCTTGCTTCCCATGATCTGGACACTATACTTCTATTGATGCAGCCTAGGATAGTTAATGCTCATCTGTAAGATGAGATTTTCTTTTTCATCCTGTTTCTTTCCAAAATGAAAGGTACGAGCATTTCATGAAGATCAAGACTGGTATATTTACCGTACTTCTCTCTCCTCCTCCTCTGCAATCTTTATCTGGACACAATGAAACCCTTTCAGAGAAAACAAATAAACATACTATATAATTGGGAGTGAATTTGTGTAACTGCCAAGACTTTCAAGGTAATCCATTAAATTGTTTGGAAAGGGGTGTTGATACAAGAACAAAGGAACAACACCTGATGCCAAATAAACCTTCACAGCCTGAGGCAGGTCTGAAGTCGACCAAGCAGAGACTGAACAGAAGCAAAGGAGTTACTGAAGGAAAATTAGTTTTCTCTCTTGCATATATATATATAATTTGATACTTGGTCAACAATTATTTTAAGGGTATCTATTAGTCAGTGGCATGGGGCGCAGGTGGCGCTGTGGGTTAAACCACAGAGCCTAGAGCTTACTGATCAGAAGGTCGGCGGTTCAAATCCCTGTGATGGGGTGAGCTCCCGTTGCGCGGTCCCAGCTCCTGCCAACCTAGCAGTTCAAAAGCACGTCAAAGTGCAAGTAGATAAATAGGTACCGCTCCGGCGGGAAGGTAAACGGCGTTTCCGTGTGCTGCTCTGGTTCGCCAGAAGCGGCTTTGTCATGCTGGCCACATGACCTGGAAGCTATACGCCAGCTCCCTCGGCCAATAATGTGAGATGAGCGCCGCAACCCCAGAGTCGGTCACGACTGGACCTAATGGTCAGGGGTCCCTTTACCTTTACCTTTACCTTTATTGGTCAGTGGAAAACAACTCAAGTCACTTTCAAAGCACTGCTTTCAGATAATAAAAACGTAGAAATGGTGAGGTTAACTGCAGAAAAGTAAAATGCCATCAGCCCCAGCCAGCATGGCCAGTGGTCATGTATGATGGGAACTGTAGTCCAACAACAACTGGAGGGACCGTATTGGGGAAGACTGGTCTAGAGTGTGATCTTGTACATGTCATATAGAAAGACTATGTGATACACTGTTGTGTTGGAAAAGATTATCTGAATCCTAGGCCGCAGCATGAACATTGTAGGCGTTTGAAGCTACATGTGCATAACTCATGTGATGTTGCTGTTGGTGGATCCATGGTATTTCCATGCAATGCCTGAGAAAGCCATCAACTCTCTAACCAGGAAATCGAAGCAGATTTTGTTTTGTAAACCACTTGGAGGTTTATTGCAATCAAGTGGGTTATGTAAATGTTGTTAACTATGCAGTGGTACCTCGGTTTACGAACTTAATCCGTTCCGGAAGTCCGTTCTTAAACCGAAACCGTTCTTAAATCGAGGCGCGCTTTCCCTAATGAGGCCTCCCACCGCCGGTGCCCTTCCACCGTTCGGATTCCATTCTTAGACCGAGGTAAGGTTCTCAAACCGGGACACTGTTTCCGGTTTTGCGGAGTTCATAAACCAAATCGTTCTTAAAGAGTACTGTTCTTGAACTGAGGTACCACTGTAATTCAGAGAAATTAGAGATGGAAAGTAGGTGCAGAAGCACAAGTTTTTGAAGTAGTAACATGCAATTCTGGAGGCTTAGACGGAAGAAGCGCTGTTTTCCTTACCTATATATTTACAGCTGCATTCATTTGTGGCCTAGTTTGGATATTCCTACTGAGGGCAGATTTCTGCTGAGGGTGGTCATAGATTAGAACTCTGTTTCAGAAGACTGTTTTCCAGTTAGAGATCTGAGAATTCGAATGAGGCAAGAGAAATCTTTGCATGGTGCTCAGAATGCCGGTTTGGATATTTAAAATGCATGAAACCTCATAGCCAGACAATTTATACCATGTGTAAGATTTTTGAAAACAAATTTCCTGTACTAATGTTGCAGTACAGTTTCATTTTGATTTAGAGTTTTGTATTCCTATAAAACTAATTTTTTAAAAAAATTCCAAGTAAAGCTTTTGACTCTGGTTTCAAATGTAAAATTTTAACGACATTAAGTGTATGCTGTAACTTGCACACATGCATCACAATTCAAGTATTTCGCTACAAAAGTATTTGAACCTTTTGAGTTCAGTAGTTGAAACATTTGAGTTATTTACAGGGTACTGTATAACCCTGTGCATGTATATCCAGAAGTAAGATTCATTGAGTTCAATGGGACTCACTCCCAGGTAGTTGTATATCAGTTTGCTGTCTTTTGCAGCATGTAAAATTAACATGGTTTTCGTTTGCTTTTAGTTTTGCTTACTAAATATATCAGACATACTAAATCAGATGCTTGAGATCATGTCTTAAACTTAAATGCCTACACAATACTAGAAAGAGCTTAGGATAGTTGGATGTGCACGTACTAAAGTTGTCTTGTATTCGGAGCATTTGGCATCACATGAGGAAAGGCATGTCTGCCTGGAACTATACCAAAAGATGACAAATCATTCAAAGATCAGTGTAGCTGAAAGCAGTACAATACCGATCTTTTAGACGGCTGCTGTAAGTGTAGCTTTCCATCTTGCACAGAAGAACATTTGTCAGTGAACAGTAACCAGTGTCCATGCAGATGTAGCTTGCTACTGTAAATGGGAAGAGCTATGTCAGTTGATGTTACCATTGTGTGATGTAATCACATAATACTGTAGGGCAAGAGGAGTTACAGCAAAGCCATTGTAGGCAAGCAGTGAAGTTTGGGGGGATTTGCAGTGGGAAGTAACTAGGAAGCAATGATTTATATATATATTTTTATTGCTTCCAATCAACAGTGTTGTATGTTGAAGTAACAAATTTGTCTGTGATCTAGGGAAGAATAGTTTGTTGGTTGCAGCAAAAACAAAGAGTCTTGCAGCAATTTAAAAAACACACACGAACAAATTAGTTAATATTTTTAAGGTTCAGCTTGACTCTTTACTCTGACTGCAAACAGGAGTCTTTATAGGAGTCTTTAAATGGAAAGATCTGAGTTAAGCTGGTTTACATAAAAGTGAAGTGTCAATAACTGATCCTTATGCTTGGAGTGAGATCCATGGTACATGCATTTGCCACGTTGCTGGTGAGCCTGAATCACAGAATCACTCAAATGTTTTAGGAAGACCTGAGATATAGATGAATGACCCTGGAGCCTTATATGCATAAATAAGCCTGGAGCTTATTTGGAGATTATATGTTACTAGTGTCTTCGTTAAATAAATGGGCGCTAGAACGCATGCCGGCTCCTCGATCCGGTGCTCCGCGCAGCGCTGCTGGGTGCCGACCCGGCAGGCCGCCAGATCAAGGAAGCGGCCTGCCGGGTCGGCACCCAGCAGCGCTGCACGAAGCACCGGGGGACTGGCGGCGGGGAAGGCAGGCAGGTGCTTGCTCTCTTGCCTGCCTGCATTCCCCACCGCCTGTCACACGAAGATCGGCGGGCGCAGCTTGTCGGGGTTTGTCAACTCCGGCAAACAGCGCCCGCCGATCTTCGGCTGTCCCCCGATGCGCTATGGCTCGGGGAAGCAGGCAGGGAGACGCAACAGCCCGCAGCTTCCCGGGCTGTTGTGTCTCCCTGCCTGCTTCCCCAAACCAAGGCGCGCGGGGGACAGAGCCAAATTGCGGCGCGGGGGGGGGGCTTTTCGCCGTTTGCCTTCCCCGAGCTAAGGGGGAGGCAAACGGCAAAAAGCCCCCGCCACGCCGCAGTTCGGCTCGGGGACTGGCTTGGCGGCAGCGGGAAAAAGGGGAGGAATTCCTCCCCTTCTTCCCGCCGCTGCCAAGCCAAAGCCAGCTTCCCTCGGCGCCCGCTGCCGCTTCGGCTTCCTTAGGGAAGGCAAGCAGGTGGGCTGTCTGCCTGCTTGTGTTCGCCGAGGAAGCGCCGTCCCATGCCGGCGGTGCGCGGCAAGGCTGCTGGGGGGGAGCGCTTCTTTCCCCTGCCGCCTCACCGCGCACCTCCAGCATGAGACTGGGCTTCGGAGCGGCGGTTGGCGGAGCGGCGGTTGGCCATTGTCTCTCTGTCCAATCCCTGTGTCCCTGGGGCCCATGCGCAGTGACACAGGGACACACGGGAAAACTTGGACGCAGGGACACTTGGACTTTATTATATAGGATGCTCTTTCTCTCCCTGCCCGCCCGCCCCCTGCCCCAACACCTGCTTCCTGCAAGTTGCAGTTTTTTCCTGCTCTGTGAGGGTATGGTGGTTTGGTGAATATAATGATACTTAATCCATGGAAAGAGTTTCTGTTGTCTCATCTTCTCAGCATGACAGATTCTGAGAGGGCATAAACTTGATGGCAGTTGCCATGATGACAGTAGCAAGGATCTTGTTATACTGTTCGGGTTTAATCCTTGACCATATAACTACTTTTGTATTTTTTAATCTTGCATATGTTTTTGCATGTACTTTCTATTGAAGAGTAATAGAAATCAGTATACTATATCTTCTTCTTCTTCTTCTTCTTCTATCACTCGTAGCCGAGTAAGATTGTCTTCCAAAAACACGGTTTTAACAATGGGTCCGTAAGTGACTGTGGAGGCCAATTCTGGATCCACATGTCCTTCCACAGTGGGGACATTGATTTCCAGGCGGGAGTTGATCACGGTGTGGGTTTGCCAAGCGTGCCTTCCTCTTAGCACGTTTCTCCCTTGCGTCCTGAGATCGAGTTTCTTCAAAGCCCATAACACCTTTGGTAAAGGCTGTTCTCCAACTGGAGCGCTCGCAGGCCAGTGTTTCCCAGTTGTCAGTGTTTATACTACATTTTTTTAGATTTGCCTTGAGACAGTCTTTAAACCTCTTTTGTTGACCACCAGCATTACGCTTTCCATTTTTAAGTTCGGAATAGAGTAGTTGCTTTGGAAGACGATCATCAGGCATCCGCACAACGTGTGAAGGATAATGGGAATCAGGATGCTGTATAAGTGAAATTAAAGTGTACCATATGAATTTTATTCTAGGAACGCAATCCGTCTCCTCCATCTCTGATCTACAATGAGTGCCAAATCCGCTATCAGCAAAGAGATTTTTGCTCCGCATGATGAAAGAATGTTGGGAGCAGTCCAGGTAAAAAGGAGAACGAAGAAAAAGATTCCCTTTTTGGCAACGGGGGGTCAGGGCGAATATTCAACTTACATCTGTTTGTCAGGTAAGAAAAATGATTTTGACATCTAGCTGTCCTTTCAGCTTCTCTTTGTAGTTTGATTAACTGATTGGATGTTGTGATTGCTAAAAATAATGTAGTACCATGAATTTTAATCAAACAAGTAGATCAACGGTATGCTGTGTCATTTGATATTCATAGGTTGGACTAGGTAAGGCAAAAGGATGGATGTCTAGGGCAATTACATGTTGTAAGTGGCAATGTTGAACTGTCCTTGTAATTTCAATGATCTTTCTAGTGTCTGACAGGAAATTATAGGAAGATGAATTCACTTTGCCATTCATGTGCTTGGAGGGAATGTATGTGGGTTTCTGGTGTTGGCATTCAGGGATTTATTTATTTGGCACATGTTTTATGGGGACTTACAGGGAGGAGTCGAGCACAGTATGGGCAGTCTTTTAATTTCTTTAAATCTGCCTTCCTACCCTGCATGGGGGGAGGGGGCATTACTCATAAATATCATCAGAGAACTTTTTAAAAAGTTAAGCCACTGTTGGGATAACTTACAGGTAAGAAACCCAGTGGGCTGTGTTCTAGCCTGTTAATTGATTCCAGTCTTGTCATGGGTGGTGTAGCAATAGCAACTTTTCTGCTGTGAGTAGTCTTCCGTCCAGCACTTGCAGATTCAGGAACAGCTGGAAGAGACTGACTGCTGCTTGGAGGCATGTCAGTCAAGCTTGATATCGGGTGCCAAAATAGCTTCTGTCATCGCTGTCTCCATTCTAGCAGCTGATTAGCAGCAGGGTGTTTGCTCACTGCTCTGGTATGCCTATTTTTAATTTTCTCAGAAAACAGTTTTGGAAATTAAAAGAATCCTTAATTTTTTTCTTCGTACTCTTAAATGTAGTCTGCTACTCCCCAGTTGCCATGGGTTTCTAAATAATAGAAAGTGGTTCACACGTGCACACATACACTTTATTTATTTTCTCTTTATCTCAGAGAAAATAGAGAATGCAGCTGTGTTGACACTAGCAAACTTTCAAAATTCCTGATGATTTTTAGACTTCATTTATTGCCATACTATAAAGCTTTGTGTGGAATGGATAACCATACAGAGGTGCCTCGCTTAACGAATGCCCTGCTAAACAAAATTTCCGCTTAACGAAAGGATTTTTCAAGCGGAGGTTGCCTCACTAGACGAATCCGTTTTACGAAAAATTCGTCTAGCGAATCGCGGTTTCCCATAGGAATGCATTGAAATTCAATTAATGCGTTCCTATGGGCAAAAAAAATTTCAAAAAAATTTCAATGCATTCCTATGGGATTCGCTAGACGAATTTTTCGTTATAAGAAAAGACCCGTGGAACGAATTAAATTCGTCTAACGAGGCACCACTCTAATAGTAATTTCTTTGTGGTTTGGCTGATGACCTGTGTGGCACTTGATGGTGTGATTTTCTTTCAAAGCATTAAAATACGACATTTTGTTCTAATTAAAGATAAGGTGTTGCATGTTGTTGTTGTTGTTTAGTCGTTTAGTCGTGTCCGACTCTTCGTGAGTCTTGCTAAGAGTATGCAAGGTGTTGCATACTCTTAGCCTATTACTGCTTTTGTTTCAGGAGGACCTCACCTGTGAGTTCACAATTTGTGGTAAATGTTTGATCATGATGAAAGCCATTTTAGATGTGCAACTAGATTATACATTGTGTATTGCCAATTAGCCCTTAAGTGAAATCTTAAAAGGCAGCATCAGTAAAGATAAAATTGTATTGTATATAAGCTCTTGTCTCCATTTGAAATGGTGGTGGTGGTGGTTTTGTAGCTAATGAACCCTCTAATGTGTATATCAACTAAAGTTATTTAGCTATTTTTAAATTATTGCTGCATGAGGAAAAGTAATTTATTTTACACGTATGTGATTTGCACAAGTAAAATTTTTGAAACAGATACAGATAACCCCATTATGTGAGCTTAAGTGCTTTTGTGTACACCGGAGTATATGTGCAGTACCCACTTTCCTTTCCATTACAGCAACTCTCAGTGTCTGCCACTGTGGAGGGTTTCTTCTGGGTCAGCATGCCAGTCAGTTGACCAGTCAACTATTGTCGATTGACCATCTGCTTGAACGCTTTCAAATATTCCATGATCCCAAGATTATTACTTGTAGCTGGCAGCTTACTTTCGCAACTACTTTAACATTTTTGATTTTTATTATTAGTTTCTTTCTTTCTTTCTTTTTAGAAAAATCATTTAAAAAGCATACAAAAAACTGCAGGCCAGCTGGTGCTCCAGTATAAAAGCCAAGCAGAAACCGTTCAGTAAATTGTTCACACTAACCTATCATCATTAGAAGTAATTATAATTTCCATCAAAAAATTAATTTCATTATAGTGGAATCACGTCTTATGCAAGGGTTAGGTTCTGGAGTCAGCATGTCAGGCAAGAAAATTTCTTATCAAAATTACAATCAAAATCTTTAGACACACTTTCCCTCCCCTGTGAGACTGTGAGGCACAGCTTGTTTCTGAGCTGGAGCTGTATGTATTGGTAGTCCAGTGAGAGGGGCTTTCCTGCCCACTCCTCCATGTGTGAGCCTTTCCCAGCTGTGACCCCCTCCTCGTAAAACAACTTGCAATGAATCATCAAAGGTATTGCACAATCTTACTGAATGTGTCCTTCAAGTTTACCTTCTTGTATCCTTTAAACAAAAAGATTTAATAAAATTATTATTTGAGACCCAACCAAAACATAGCAGCATGGCATGCATTGGCAAAACCATAGAGATATAGATGGTAGAGTTAAGGGGCTGGATATTCAAGCTCAACAGAGCAGATTTCAATTTATTTTTATTTTTGAGTATGTTAAGTATGGAATGGAGTTGCTCTCACATTGACTACTTACAGGTAGGTAGCCATGTTCATCTGCCATAGTCAAAAAAAAATTAAAAAAAATCCTTCCAGTAGCACCTTGAAGGTAAAGGGAACCCTGACCAATAGGTCCAGTTGTGACGGACTCTGGGGTTGCAGTGTTCATCTCGTGTTATCGGCCGAGGGAGCCGGCGTACAGCTTCCAGGTCATGTGGCCAGCATGACAAAGCCGCTTCTGGAGAACCAGAGCAGCACACGAAAATGCCATTTACCTTCCCGCTGTAGTGGTAGCTATTTACCTACTTGCACTTTGACGTGCTTTCGAACTACTAGGTTGGCAGGAACTGGGACCGAGCTAGGTTTGTTATTGGTATGAGCTTTCGTGTGCATGCACACTTCTTCAGGTATCTTATTTAGTTTCGACATTGATTACTGTGATGGTAGAACTAAAAAGGCTCTGAACCTCAGTCACTGAGAAACATAAGCTACTGCATTAACCAAAAAAAAAGGTTCTAAATATTGCAGAAATGCATATTTTCAGTTAACATTATACCATTATGAATATACAAACTTCAGGCCGATCTTGAGTTGTTCATACAGCTCTTGTGTACCAAAGCACGGGCCACTTGAGAAGAAGGGAAAAAACCTGTATCTTGCTAAAGAGAACTAAATGCCTATGTCATGTGTGGATTATCCTTTCCTCCCCCCCCTCCCCCGCAGCCTCAGAGGCAAGAAGAACAAACAGTTCGTATTTTATGGCTTTTTATTCAGTCATCTGGTTGCAAGACAAAAGATCCTTGTCTCCACGCATAGGAGATGTTGTTTATATCACAATGTTTAGCTGGTGATATAGTGCAATGTTGAAAACCCCAAATCACCCATCCCTACTCCTCACATCATGACCATCTGCTAAGGTTTAAATACAAACATTTTGAACTATTTTTGAATCTCAAATTTCTTGAAGACCATTTGCTAATAAAGACCATCCTTCTGCACCATACACCTATGAACACTGAACAGGTTTTTGAGCCATTTTCTGAGGGAAGGCTAAGCTCAGGCATCCCCAAACTTCGGCCCTCCAGATGTTTTGGACTACAATTCCCATCTTCCCCGGCCACTGGTCCTGTTAGCTGGGGATCATGGGAGTTGTAGGACAAAACACCTGGAGGGCCGCAGTTTGGGGATGCCTGGCTAAGCTCCAGGTCCCATAATTTGACATCTTGATTTGACACCACCTCACCCCTGCCTGTAATATACTTTTCAAATGCCTAATTTCCTTTCCCTTGCGCTCTGTCTAAAACAGTTGCGTTTTTCTTTTAACCAAACCATGTAATTATTGCTCAGAATGAGAAATGTCTAGCAGATAATGAACAGAAGTTCTCTATTATTACCTGTTCCTAATGAGTTGGTGGAAATATATTATTTTATTTTTAGAAAGAAAGGTCTAGGTATATAGGACATAGCCTTATGTAATGACACAGTGATAGGCATGACAATTTGGAATATTATTATTAACTCCCCTTGTCCTGCTGTCACCATTCTCCTTTTAAGCATGCTCATGTTCCTTCATGAAAAATAGTTGAACTTGAGAAACACAGGGAAGAAAAATCTCTTATTCAGACTCCATGGTAGGTTTATCATAGATAGCCAATTTTGTTAGGACCATCTGTGGAATACAGGACTACATTTGTAGGGCTTGAATTATATCATAATAACAAAAGTTTACATTTTATATAGCGCTTTTGAATTGCTCAGAGTGCTTTATGTATGTTATCTCAGGAATCCTTAACAATATCTTTGTAGGGGTAGGCCAATCTCATTCCTATATTATAGGGAAGGTGAAAGCGGTTTGCCCTAAGACAAGAGAGTTTGCGGCTTATGTGAAATTTGAAGCAGGCAGTAATCCTAGGTTTCTAACCTTTCTCTACTAAATGGAAATTTTTATTTGGAGGGTGGGGTGCTAATTTAATCACTGAGGTAGTACAGTAGTGGAGTTGTTAAATCATTCTTCCCACCCCCACAATGCTAATTTTCTGATCTAAATCGTTCACTCCAAAAATACAGTTTCCTCGGTTGAGCAGCTAGGATCAGGAGACATGCTTGGGGGGGGGGGGGAGGTTTAAACAGTTTAACTTTGGCGCTGCTTTTTCAAGAACAGAACTCCCCTTGGACCAGTCATTGAAGGAATGGGGAAGAGAGTCTAATGCCCTTCCCTATACATGACTCTGGAGAGAGTGTTTATCTCCAGGCATCCAGAATCTCCAGGCATCCAGAAAAAGAAAGAGGGGAGAGACTACTCTGTGATTCCCCCCCCCCAAAGACAAATAAATGATTTCCCAGTTGCATGTATTTCCAGTAGGCGAAAGCAAGAATTGTAGGTTCTATAGAAAGAATGTTAGAGAATTAGAAGCCTTGCAAATGAATCACATCGGTATGAAGATCCTATTGAAATGGCAGTTGTGTGTGATTTTGTTCTGATGCAACACACACACACACACACACACACAACACAATGTTAAAATCACACCCAGCCCTAGTCACCAGTAGGATGTGTAAGGTTCAGACCCTTATCTCTGAACTAAGTTAGGATATGAAAAAATGTGGAATTCATGATCCTCTTCTCTCAGTTTTGTGTGGCCTGAGTGTATGCAGTTCTGCTTTTAGAAAGGTGTTGAAGTTGGCAGAAATCTCATGATAAGTTGTAGGGTTTCAAGACCTGTGCAGTTTAGGAGTAGCACAATTTGCATGAAATTTGTTATGTGCAAAATGCTTAAGTGGCGCTGTGGTTAAACCACTGAGCCTAGGGCTTGCTGATCAGAAGGTCGGCGGTTCGAATCCCTGTGACGGGGTGTGCTCCCATTGCTTGGTCCCAGCTCCTGCTAACCTAGCAGTTCGAAAGCACGTCAAAATGCAAGTAGATAAATAGGAACCGCTATAGCGGGAAGGTAAACAGCATTTCCATGTGCTGCTCTGGTTTGCCAGAAGCAGCTTTGTCATGCTGGCCACATGACCTGGAAGCTATACGTCGGCTCCCTCGGCCAATAATGCGAGATGAGCACGCAACCCCAGAGTCGGTCACAACTGGACCTAATGGTCAGGGGTCCCTTTACCTTTACCCTTAAGAAAGTCTTTTGACACACTGGGCAGATGACAGCCTAAGGCCCCATCTGCACCATACATTTAAAGTAGTATCATACCACCTTAAACAGTCATAGCTTCCCTCAAAGAATCTAATGCAAACAAGCCTTTCCCACTGATAATTGGATTTATTCTAAATGTTCACGTCCTGGGAAGCTTCAACATCTTTTCCCACAAGAGACAACTCAGTCACCTGGCTGTGAATTCTGAATTGCCAGAGGGCTCTTGGGATCCCCTTGTGGGAAGTTTGTATTGATATGTCTGATAGTAATTCAGTGCTTTTGTTAATTGCAATTCAATATACCTTCAGTCCAGAACTAACATTAATCACGCTTTGTGTCTTAGAGCTAAAGCCTTGCCAGGATGCTTCATTCCTATAACTGGATATCTCCTCCAGCAGCTTCTGCCCAATGGATTACTCCAAATGTGAAATATTTTTATTCCACCAGGAGGATGCTCCATGCTCCTCTATTTTTCAAAACGGCTCTGATCCTGTGGATGGCTGTAGAAACAATATGACTTCCTTCATTAGATTCCTTATCTCCTCTCTCTGCCTCTCAAGCAGTGTTTCGTAATTTCTTCAGATTAGTCTGTAGATTGTAGGAAATGCACGTCAGTGTTATCCAAAAAGGAAACCTTTTTCTGTTTTTGAACTTCATTTGAAGGCACTTCCTGTTCTCACTTGACACCATTGGGTACCCTTTCAGAAAGTGGAGGCAATTAATAAGCTGTCAATGTAGTTTGCTGAGGACAGAGTACCAAAATTAATTGAACCAATGCTAGGAACCCCAGACTCGGCCATGGCAACCTACACTGAAGGTCAGGAAACCACTTTGTCCTTCCTTTCTCTGGACAGATCTTGTTTCTCCCTCCTTTATATTTGTGCATTAGGACTTCAAGCCACAAAACCACTTTCCTCACTGTCTGCTATTTTGTGTAAATAGTAGGTATTATAAATATAGCGACATTGCTATTCTTCCCCCCAAACCTTTCTAAATTGGCAGGAGCATGACCATAGTGCAGTAATCTCTGCCAAAAGTTGTACTTCTTTGAGCATGCCTGACAGGTTCACATCTAGGTGTGAATGGAAGAACAATCTGATCCACTAATACTCTTGCCACACGTTGCACCTATTGTGAAGACAGGAACAACCCCCAGTTTCCCTTGCCAGCTCCAATTTTGCGGCTAGACAGTGTGATGGGAGCTTGTTGTTTTCCCCTTTCTTTAAAAGAATGGGTATCAGACCCGTAAAGTACTTATAGGTTGCAGTCCTCTAGCTTCTTACCTGAGTACATCAAGCTGAATTCAATGGGACTTGCTTCTGATGTAGCCATGTTTAGAATTGTGCTGGTACTCACTCTGACCTCTTTAGTAGAAGGTTGTGTGTGTGGAGGGGGCTGTATTCAAACTGATCTCGCACCATCCCCAGGTATTGCCTTCTACTAGTCATCATTCTTAAAAAATTGTTAGTCGAGTCAGTTCAGGAGAGAGGCACCACTTAAGACTTCAGAGAGCAAGCCCATTCCAGAATCACAGATGAGCTGCATTACAGGAATGCAAAAAATCTTAAGATTAGGTGTTGGTATGGTCTATTCAGAGTGACTTAAAATGCTGGTGATAAGCAAATGTAAACACTGTTGAGATAAGTAAGCCATACTTTAAAATAGAACACCATTTCCTCGATCATAAATAAGGGCTGTGGATCTAGGAAATATTGCCAACTAAACTTAAACAAAAATATTGGATTTACAAAAATATTTATTCATCAATATGAGAAAGTGGAAAATGGGATTGAAAATATGACTTCTGGTAACTTTTGACTATAAAATACGTCTAATTTAAGGTTTACTTCCATATAGCCTGTGTGTATGGACTTGAGTTGTTATGCTAAAATTTCTATTTTGATTTTTTTTTTTAAAAAAGAACACAATTATAAAACCACATCAAAGACTTTAATTAAAAATTGCTGAAATGTAGATTTTTTTACTTGTTGCTTATTTAAATACCCATGGAGTTAAAGATTTTTAGTTCCTCCACTAAAAATGCAGCCAGCACTCATAGGTTTCACTTAAAATGGTACTAGTGAGCCAATTATGCAGTTTGCCTTCGGTTCAACTGTTTGTCACCGGTTTGTAGGTTTACAGGCCAGCCTGCAAGAGAAAACTTTTCAGGTTTCCTTCTCCATATTACAATGGAAGCTAAAAGAGGTGCAAATGATGTGCACATCTCCTTCCACATTAGCAGGAGTTGCTCTCCAGGCTTAACAGGAAAGGCGGAACATTGCCTTTACATAAATCCTCCTAAAGGCAAACATTGTGGGAATGTTAAACCTGTTGATGAGTGAATTTTCAAAGGCTGAATATTCCAAAAGAGCAGAGTGTAAATTCCAAGCCTTTTCCTAGATGAACTCTTTATTGTCTGGTAAATAAGCAGTTTTACTTCTCAAGGGACTCACACATCTTTCTTGCAAATGTAGCAGAAGATATGGGAAACTTGCAATTCCCCCCCCCCCTCCAAGGACCCAAACAGTGTCAGAGGGCTGTCAGTGTTATGTCTCATATTCTTCCCCATCAGAAGAAAAGGTTTAGCACAGACATCCCCAAACTGCGGCCCTCCAGATGTTTTGGCCTACAACTCCCATGATCCCTAGCTAACAGGACCAGTGGTCAGGGAAGATGGGAATTGTAGTCCAAAACATCTGGAGGGCCGAAGTTTGGGGATGCCTGGTTTAGCAGCTGAATGTTCCTGCTGTATCAGTTCAGTGTAAAAGCACTCACATAGTATTCCAGCATAAATACGCTCCCTCTGCTTCTGCAATGCTCTCTTGTTTTGCAATTGCCTTTCCGTTCCTTTGTTTAGTTCAGCTTAATTTTACACAGAGCATTTCCCGCATTCCAGCATGTGTACATACTTAATCTTTTAAAACAATGCTGAGCAGTCTAGGCTGTTGAAAGATTGTTAACCCACACTTCAGCACAGTTCTGCTGTGCAGAGAGCAGGATAGTCTGCTTCTGGACTGGGACTAGGTATTTTAGAGTAGCTGCAAAGGGTGGTATTCAACTTGTTTTATTTCGAGTAGACCTGTTGAAATGAATGGCCCTAACTTAGTCATGTTCATTAATTTAAATGGGCCTATTGTGAGAAAAACTTAGTTGAAAAGCCTTTATGGCTTTTGGGACTTTCATGTTGTGTTACATTGAACCATTTTGCTTTGTTCTGAAAGGGCTGTAGAAGGATGAAATTCTTGTTAAATAAACAGAATCTAGGTTCTATATGCATCTTGTATTAACATCTGTAATACCTTTTGTTTATGTGTTTGACCTTCTCCTGTAAAAATAATACTGAGTGCTTTGAGTGTTTTAAAATATATATTCTTCATTTTCTCATGATCAGTGAACCGTTTTTTACACATTAACCTAGACTTACTATTTGGTGTGTGTGTGTGTGTGTGTGTGTGTGTGTGTGTGTGTGTGTGTGTGTTCCATCCCTCATGGAAACTGAATAAAGTTAAAAAGGAAGGAGTAGATTAGATGTTTGCATATAGAACTATGCAATGGGTGTGTGCATCTGTGGCAAAATCAAAGAAAATAGTTATTTGCAAATGAAGATAAAAATGCCAAAATGTGACCTGACTAATTTCAACCTCAACATGCTCTGCTCTCCAGGTGTCTGATAAATATTTATCTGCTACTAGGAATAAAGAAAGATCTTTTAGTGTCATGTAGGAGAGTGAGCATTAGAACCCAGCTCAGAGAAAGAGAGAAACTGAATTTGTAACAAGCCATATAAGAGTGAACCAGGATATCATTTAATATATATTTCAACATCCATGCTATTAAGAGGGAGAGGAGTATCATCCAAGCAACTGAAAATCAAATGGGTCCATTTTGCTGTGATTCCATTTATTGGGACCAACAGTTGGCTGATTTCTACTGAAAAAGGACACTGAATTCTTGCGGCTATTTTATATTTTTAAACTCTTAAACCTTTCCAAGTGTTTCTTAACCCAGCTCTCAACAACCTCTCACATCCAATCATTGAAAAATTTTATGTTGTATCATAGAACTGCTGTATGGCCTCATTGCTCCCTATTCAATAGGGATAGTAGAAAAGATGTCAAGTTCCCTTTTACCTTCCCCAAACTGGTACCTTCCAGATTATTCTCGCTCTCCTTTGCAACCCCCAAATGGACCCCACAAAATTGGGAGCCCTCAAGAAGAAAGGTGGTGTTGTGTGGGGCCCACAGGAAGAAGGTGAAGTAACAAAAACCTCATACCCTCCTTTTATTAGAATTGGTGTTCATTGGATCAAAAGTCCAATGGCATCAATTGGATTCCACCCAGTGTATTTGCTCACTCGGTTTCCTGTTACTTTTCCTTTTTCAATCCCTGTCATCAGGGACTCAGGTGATAAGAAATACTTTTATCTGAGACTTTGAAGAGCTGCTGCCAGTCTGAGTAGATATGGGGCTTGTTTTACCTAGCCAAAGTTAAGATTAATCACACTTCTGCATTAGGCTGACTTGCTAAACTAGGAATGGAGAACCTGTAACCTGTGTTGTTGGACTTAACATCCTTAATTAACCCCAGCCACCATGGCCGATGGTCAGGGATGATGGGAGTTGTAGTCCATCAACATCTGGAGGGCCACAAGCTCACCAATCCTGTCCTGGACCACCTTTGTTGTTGTTGTTGTTGTTTAGTTGTTTAGTCGTGTCTGACTCTTCGTGACTCCATGGACCATAGCACGCCAGGCACTCCTGTCTTCTACTGCCTCCCGCAGTTTGGTCAAACTCATGTTCGTAGCTTCGAGAACACTGTCCAACCATCTCGTCCTCTGTCGTCCCCTTCTCCTAGTGCCCTCCATCTTTCCCAACATCAAGGTCTTTTCCAAGGATTCTTCTCTTCTCATGAGGTGGCCAAAGTATTGGAGCCTCAGCTTCACGACCTGTCCTTCCAGTGAGCACTCAGGGCTGATTTCCTTAAGAATGGATAGGTTTGATCTTCTTGCAGTCCATGGGACTCTCAAGAGTCTCCTCCAGCACCATAATTCAAAAGCATCAATTCTTTGGCGATCAGCTTTCTTTATGGTCCAGCTCTCACTTCCATACATCACTACTGGGAAAACCATAGCTTTAACTATACGGACCTTTGTCGGCAAGGTGATGTCTCTGCTTTTTAAGATGCTGTCTAGGTTTGTCATTGCTTTTCTCCCAAGAAGCAGGCATCTCCTAATTTTGTGACTGCTGTCACCATCTGCAGTGATCAAGGAGCCCAAGAAAGTAAAATCTCTCACTGCCTCCATTTCTTCCCCTTCTATTTGCCAGGAGGTGATGGGACCAGTGGCCATGATCTTGGTTTTTTTGATGTTGAGCTTCAGACCATATTTTGCGCTCTTCTCTTTCACCCTCATTAAAAGGTTCTTTAATTCCTCCTCACTTTCTGCCATCAAGGTTGTGTCATCTGCATATCTGAGGTTGTTGATATTTATTCTGGCAATCTTAATTCCGGCTTGGGATTCATCTAGTCCAGCCTTTTGCATGATGAATTCTGCATATAAGTTAAATAAGCAGGGAGACAATATACAACCTTGTCGTACTCCTTTCCCAATTTTGAACCAATCAGTTGTTCCATATCCAGTTCTAACTGTAGCTTCTTGTCCCACATAGAGATTTCTCAGGAGACAGATGAGGTGATCAGGCACTCCCATTTCTTTAAGAACTTGCCATAGTTTGCTGTGGTCGACACAGTCAAAGGCTTTTGCATAGTCAATGAAGCAGAAGTAGACGTTTTTCTGGAACTCTCTAGCTTTCTCCATAATCCAGCGCATGTTTGCTATTTGGTCTCTGGTTCCTCTGCCCCTTCGAAATCCAGCTTGCACTTCTGGGAGTTCTCGGTCCACATACTGCCTAAGCCTGCCTTGTAGAATTTTAAGCATAACCTTGCTAGCGTGTGAAATGAGCGCAATTGTGCGGTAGTTGGAGCATTCTTTGGCACTGCCCTTCTTTGGAATTGGGATGTACCGGTAGACTGATCTCCAGTCCTCTGGCCATTGCTGAGTTTTTCAAACTTGCTGGCATATTGGGTGTAGCACCTTAACAGCATCATCTTTTAAAATTTTACCTTTAGCTATAATATAGAATAGAAACAGAAGTTTCTGATACCCTTTATATCTGACTGCATCAGAAGAGAGGTAAATGGGAGCACACAAGCCCTAAGGCTCATTGTTGTAATGCTAAAATCATGGTTTACCATTGCATCCAAAATCTGTCATCCAAAACACTTAGGATGGTGAGTGTCATAGATTATAAATCTGGTATGGTGTAAAACAGTGTTTCTCAACCGCTGTTCCGCGGCACACTAGTGTGCCGCGAGACGCTGGCTGGTGTGCCGCGACGTGCGGCGACGAGAAGGGCGATTTGCATTGTCACGTGCCTGGCGGCCGCCAATAAACAACACTGACCTGCCGGAAAGCAATATTTCTCCTCCTCTTTCCCAAAGCTCAGTGCAAATGAGCCTGGCGGCCGCCAATATACAACACTGACCCGCCGGAAAGCAATATTTGGCAAGTGTTTCTTACAGTCATAATTATAATATAGGGCGGCACAGAGTTAAATTTTTTAACTTTTTTAATGGTGGTGTGCCTCGTGATTTTTTTCACGGAACAAGTGTGCCGTGGCCCAAAAAAGGTTGAGAAACACTGGTGTAAAAGGTTAAATATTCCGTTGCATAAAAGTATGCTATCCCATTCTAGCCGAGAACACATTCTTATTGTTTGAAATGTAGATTCTGAGCTAAAATTATCCTGCTGCTTTATTTCCCTCAGCTTGCCAGCCCTTGTGTCAGGTAATAATAGACCCAGTTCATTCTGGAGGGGTTTGCAATTTCACAACACTGTTCTTATAGCCAGTGTTACAACTTCAGTGTTACTCAGAATTCTTGTTAACAGACTGTGACATGACCTTCCACACAGAAGGCCTGTCATTTTAAGAATAGCTATAACATGGTGGGACTAGAGAAGATCTGCCCAAGGAGTGAGGACTTGACCATATGTGTGCTTTTGTTCATTCCCTGGGCTGCTGATCCTAGAATCATGGAATTCTTAAGCTGGAAGTAACCCAAAGTGTCACGTAATCCAACCCCCTGCTGTGCGGGAATCACAGTTGCCTGAGATATCTAAGGTTGCCTGTCAATGCTGGAAGAACTGAGACACTTCCCCCTCCTTTTTGCCTGAGATAACAACTTTATCAGTTGCTGGAAGCCACAGGAGGGAAGACAGCTCCTGCTCCTAGGTCTTGCTTGTGGCACAAGCATCTGGTTTGCTACTGCGAGAACAGAAGTCTTGATTAGAAGGGCCATTGGCCTGATCCAGCAGGCTCTTCTTATATGCTGCCCTTGGCAGAGTCTCTTGTATCAGGGGGCATAAAAAGCCGGCACCCTTGGGCAGCAGGCTTGTCTTGGCACAGGAGACACCAAAGGGAGTAGTCTGTGGGAAGGGGAAAGCAGGCTTGTAAATTCCCTTTCAGTTTCAGCCATGATGGTTGGGTAGGTTTATAGCATGTGTTTTTCCTACACAGGGTGAGAGCCTTTGCAGTGAATTGTCTGACAGAAGAAAGTTGCCAGATGTCCTCGGAGTGGGAGTCTGTAATTGGCAGAAGGTTGGACTTTCCTGGGTGTGAGCCAAGGTTGGAGTACGTGTGCTTTTGTGTAGGGACTGGGTGGATCATGTGCTTTTAGTAAAACTGTTCTAATCCGTCAAATATCTTCTGGGATAATTGGCTGATTGCAGTAGATATTTTTGTCGGGGGGGGGGGGTCTGTTGTATACATTATATGCATGGGAGCAGCTGTTTGGCAAGGGTGGGACATTGGAGATGCCACCTCAGTTTCAGTGAACACGTGTAGGGGATACACACGGATGTGATAAGTCACCATGGAAGGAGAGAGCAAGGCTTATTTATACATTGTTCCCTGCTTCCACCCCTTCCGTGGTTGAGTTCCTAATTGCTTGTCTGCTATGACCACCAGCCTATGTGTCTTGGTGTTTAATGCCAATCACAGAGTTGGAAGGAAAGATCTGGGGTATATTACTGAGACCCTGCTGTGCCCATCCAGATACTCATAGGCTGTGGGGTGGGCCATGACTGTGGTCCACAGGACTTCCATCTCCATCAACAGGAAACTTCTTTGTCTTGGAGTTGACTTTGAGGACCTGCACCTGGTATCAGGCCCAGGAGACAAGAAACTAGGGTTTCTGTGATGTACTTTCACTGTTGCTGCTGGCAGTTTCTCTTACCAAACTGGTGGAGAAAGTTTGGGGGGGTTAGTGTTGGAGTAATTCAACTTACATGATGAGTCTGCCTCTAGTATTCTGGCTCATGACTTTATGGCCTCCATTATGAGCTGGGGGGCGGGGTATCACCCCATTGTCATGGTCAGTCAAGTTCCTGATGAACTTTGGACTTGTGGCTCCAATCCCCACCCCCATCCCCTTGCAGGGATGGTGGACTGATTCAGGGAATGGAGATTTGGAATCTTAGGAAGCCCACTGTGACTTGTTTGCCAGCCACTTTGATGGTAGGGTTGCCTGCCTCCATAT
Source organism: Zootoca vivipara (assembly GCF_965207765.1). Lineage (NCBI taxonomy): Eukaryota > Metazoa > Chordata > Lepidosauria > Squamata > Lacertidae > Zootoca > Zootoca vivipara. Next base: position 97,735,595 of record NC_142582.1, on the reverse strand, counting down.
CAATTTTGACCCCACATCCATATTGTGTTTAGGGTAGTTAACCTTATCCTGCAGATGCTACAGGACCGCAGCTCCCATCATCCTTGACTATTGGCCATGTTGACTGGGGCTATTGGAAGCTAGGAGTTGAGTAAAAATAGAAGGATCACATGCTATCCATCCCTGGTTTAAGTAACTGTCGGTAAGGTGGGAGAAATGGCTTGACTGGGATCTGAGCTGGAAGTTGCCCCATTCTAGGATAGGTAAGTCATACATATTTGGAGGTTCACTGCCTACCCAGCTTAGGCTGACTAGGAATGAGTGGTAACAAGGCGAAGGACAATTTGCAAGTGGCCTTCCCTCAGGGCCGTCTCTGAAATGGTTGCCCTCCAGCTCCACACAGAGCCATTAAAAGAGCACTACAGATAAATGGAGAGTAAAAGAAAGCATAGTTTAAATATAGAAACTGTGCTGCTGCTTTCTGGTACTTTATAATTTTGAGGATATCCAGTTCCAGGACACCATTGCATCTCATTTTAAGAAACTGTGCGTCTTTATGTATGCTTTCTAGACTGTATGAGAAACGCGCTTCAGTCCCTCAAATGATTTATTCCAGAAGAGTTAATGGTGAAGTCGGTGGAATTCTTATTTGGCTTTTGTCAATATATTAACTGAGAATTATAGACTTGGAAGTAAAACACACTTCATCCACTACGGACTCCTTTCTCAGACCTGTCTCCCTGCATCTGACGTCCCCTAGATCTTGTGAAGCCTTCTGCTTAAGCCCCAAACCTGCTAAGACTCTAAACTAGATCCTGGAAGAACACTGAATATTTATTTCATCTCTGACTAGTGCTGTGCATAGTCAGTGTGACTTCTTTCACTCTGGCTTTCCTAATGACTCTAATGAGCAGACCATTGAAAATAAATGGAGAGTGCGGGAAGATCTAGATAGAGCTTGTATGCATTGCTGTTTTTCATCCCCCTAAATGGAAGGAGGCAAGAAGAGCATTTCCCATGTACTGTATTCATTGCAAATGCTTTCAGGACTGTATTATTGATGCCTCATATCTACCCTTTCTGATAATTACACCACATTAAGCCATCAAAAAAATGACAGGACTTAACAGAAATGAATTTCATCATAGCAAACAGGACAACACATGGGTAAATAACCTGACTAGAGGAACAAATGCCTAAAGTAAACCTGATTATAGCATAAAGATCATTGGATTTTCATACTTCAGAAGGTGATCCTCTTTTCTAGCTTGAACACACTATTGTGATATAACCAGACCACTGTTTATATTGTACCCCTCTCCTTAATATTTCTGCATCCAGTAGTAATAAATCACATTTATTAGCTGTGATTTTGTTTTAGGTTTTCTTGATTTTTAAGAAAGAAGTTTTTAACACCTTTCTCTGTTCATAGACAATACATGTTTATGAACAGCATAAGTAATTATTGTGATAATTCCAATATGGAAGTAAAAATAATAATACTCTTCTTACGACTGTGCACATTTGTAAAAATGCCAAGTCACTTGCTTCCATTACTGCCTAGCTTACTTTATTATTTTTCTGCTTCATATTTATTTTGTTTGGGTTTTGGACTTCTCCCCCAAGGGTGAGCTTCCCATCCAAGTTGGATGTTGCATGGCACTTTATATTTAAACAAACCACCTGAAGACATTAATTGATGCCAATATGTTCTTAATACTTCTTAATTCAGAGCAATGCAATTTTGATATCCTACAACAGGGTTGGCTAACCTGTGGCCATCCAAATGTGGATGGACCCTAACTCCCATCAGTTTCAGCCAGCAGGGCCAATGGTCTGGGTTGAAGGGAGTTGTAGTTCATCAGCATCTGGATAACTATAAATTAACCAACCCATCCTATTGATTACCAGCAGCAGCTCTGATAGCCAGGGGTGCATGTTTCCCTGCAGCTGATATTCAGAGGCATCTAGTCTTTGATCTTGGTGGTAGTGTATAGCCCTTGTGACTGGTAGCACCTGATAGCCGTATCCACCATGAGCTTGTCATTGCATCTTGGGGTAGCAAATGCATGCAGGTCCTGCTATCCAAATGCTCATACAAAAATTTGCTTATTGCTTATTGAGGAATTAGTACTCAAACCTTACTACACACACCACAGATTCAGATATCCAAACAGCTGTACCAGCATGTAGGACTGTAAACAATTAAGCAGCCTTAAACAACCCTTACTTTTTTGTGCTTCACAGATTCATGGCACATATTTCACCAGAAGTCATGCCTTTTGCAAGGTTTCAGAGGGTTTCCCAGGATTTCTGTAATTTTGGGGTCAAAATTTCACCATAGGAATCAGTGGAAATCATAAAGTCATTGTGCGAACACTTGCCTAACAATTTCCTGAGAAAGCATTGTGTTTGGATAGCGAGACCTGTGTGTACAATATATTATACGCTGTGAAAAGTAGTTCTTCATTCTGTCTGTCTGTATCTTCTCACCATTAGTGATAGAACAAAGTGCAAAATAAAGTGCTAAGTGGTGGTACTCGGGAGTTGTATTGTGCATGTTAAATAGAAAGCATTGACTACAATGGGAAAAATGATAAGTTGCATAATTTACTCAAATGAGGAATAACCAGGCACTAAGAAAATCCAGGCAAACATGTTTGAATCATAGCACTGGCATGCTTGTTTAATGGCTGATGCTATGGCTGGGGAAAGGATTTTGAATACCTGAGGACCTGCAGCTTATCTGCCCATTTTCTAAATGGAATGAATTATAAATCTAAAAACTTCTGTTTATAATTCATGCAGTGGAAATTTAAAGTGCCCATTAGTTAAACCATAACAATTATTGCCATTATTTCTGTTTGAAATCCTGTGAACAGCAGTGTTGTATAATTATTCATTATTTAAACTTTAAAAAATAGCTCTGCCTGATAGTTTGCTTGGAAAAAGGAAAGGAAAGAAAGCATGTCCACACCTCTTGCTGGAAAAAAAGCCTTTGAATTATGTTTTAGAATTGGACAGCAGGAGAGAACAGAATTGTTTGGAAATTGCTGCTGCTGGGTTTTTTAATGGCATTCTTGTAAAATCCCCAACAGTATTTAAGAGAGATTTATTGCATCTCTGGATGAAAGTGTCAACTCAAATGACTTCCCTTTCTTCCTAATGTGTGTCCTGCTATGTGAATGTTAATAATAGCACCAAAGCTTGAAGGTGATCATTATCTCTCGGAGGATGCTAAAACCACCACGGGGTGGGGTGGGGTCGGGGGTGGGGAAGACTGTTTCTTTTTTTTTAAAAAAAGTCTTAAATCTAGACAAAACTTGACAAATTATAAGGAACAAAAAGGCTACTTCTGACAATGTAGTTTTAAAACCATAGTTCTCTTAATACCCGCGGTAGTGGGACAAGAAAGAAATAAGGAGAGCTTGACTGATCTGATTCTATTTAATGAAAAATGTGTTTGTGTTGACTATCTATCCTACCATTGCTCAGGGAGTGTGTGATTGAGCCCTGCCTGAAATAGCCAACCTGTAGCCCTCCAGATGTTGCAGAACTACAATTCCCACAATCCCTGGCCATCTGGTCATGCTAGCTGAGGCTGATGGGATTGTAGCAATATCTGGAGTTCCACAGGTTAGTCACTTCAGCAATAATACAGGGAAAGCTCAGCTACAGGGAAAACTCAGTGATGCCAAATGATTCAAACCCCTATTTGGCAGGGAAGCTTATTGGGTGACCTTGGACCACTGGGCCAGTCCCTGTGTCTTAGCCTAACCTACCTCACAGTTGTTGTGAAGATAAAAGAGGAAGACCCATACATGCCACTTTGAGGGAGGGAAAGCAGAATATAAATAAAATAAAATATTGGTGAAGAAACAACCCTGGCTTTTTACTCTTCCCGGTTCAAGGCAGCTGTGTCTGTCTTCTCAGTTCAGGAGTAAAAGCAGTTTCTGTTTCTGAGCACAAAGGGCACTGTTTTGTTCTTTGGCTTGGGTGGCTGCAAATATGTGGAGTCCTGGCTTTCATGTCAGCCATCCTAATTTTGGAACTGATTTTGGGGAATTTTATATCTCATCTGTGCAGGGCAGTTAAAGATGCAGCGGATCACCAGTGCCTGATTGTAGGTACAGTACTGAACTAGCAAAACTGTGATTGACAGGGGTGTGGCCTGCCAAAATGGCTTGCAGCCTGCAGGGCATGTGGCCCGCCAGCTGGCAGTGATTCCCCCCCCCCATGTGATCACCCAGCTTCAACCCACATCCTTTTTGATGTGTTGAAGTGCTGCCAGTGATTCCTTCCCATTCCCCCAGTCGTTCAATTATTCAGACAAGGAGGGTCCCTGGCTTCATGGCCACTTTTGTTGGGAGCCTAAGCATGCCATGCCTTGTCCCAACACAGAGACTCTTCTGCTTAGCGTCTTTTGTATATTGACAGTGGATTGAGTTCTGAAAAGATTTCGAAGCCCCTGGAAACTTATTTGCTGCACCAGCATTTAAGTGCTTAGAATGGGATGCAATACTCCCCGTTCCCTAAAACCTGGCATTACATCAGTACTGTACTGCAGTGTCTTAACACCTGGGGGCAAATGTTTTTAGGACAGGAGTTTAATAGTGCTGCCTGAAATTGAACTTATCCTTTTAAACAGTGCGTTCTGAAAACTGTAACATTCGGGTATCAACTAGTTATTGATGTTGCCCGGCTGTTGAAACAGTGCAGTGGGGGGGAGGCTATTTAGAGCGGGGAAGGAATTGTGCCAAAGCTCCTTGTCTTGTATTCTTCTTATCTTGACTTCGAAGATTGTCATGCCATTGCTGCAGGGCTCAGATAGGAAAGGAAAGAGTTCCGAGTCTGACCCCTGCAGACAGTCGTGGCATGT